>NC_136960.1:15690850-15723350 GCF_032717465.1 Coenobita brevimanus | reverse complement strand
GGTGCACAAGCAGTGTGTTTTGTAATCAGAGTGAAAAGTGTGTCTGATGGGAACTGTGTCCCGAACGGGTAGTAACAAAAAGTGACAAAATGTGTTAAAAACGTGTAACGAAATGTGTCATCAAAAAGCGACTCTCTAGCATTTTCATCAAGCTTTAGAGTACCTTTACTCCGCCTCTCCAGGCTAACTAGCCACTAGGCTGTATTAATTATAATATACAGCCAATCTCAAACAATGAAGGCACCTGCTACCAATTACAAGTTTACACACCCTAACCTTATCCATCAGAGAGGTGTCACAAGGCGAACCTAACTAGGCATTGGATAACATTCTCATTTGCTCCTCCCACACTGTGTCATACCCACTTATGGTCAAGAACAAAGGTCTCTCCTGTGTAGTTCAGGGAAAAAAATATTTAATTTTACTCTACCTAAAAGCAGAAAAACCTAAACATCATTTATGATCCTTTGACAGCTGATCTAACAGAAGGAAAATATTGAGGTCTTGAATTCTTCAACTAGGAGCAGCAAAATTGACAAGGAAACCTTCGAAAAATTATTTAACGTCCCTGACGGTTCGTCTTATCTCCCTACTTTATCTTCACATCTTCTTTTTCACTAATTCTTTACTAGGTACCTACGCCAGTGACACTGGTTACAGAACAGATTGCGCTAAAATTTGCTGTGACTATTCTCGTGCGGTTAGGAAGCTTACTAACACCTCATCCTTATCGATTTATTTCTGATTCAGCTCCGTCAATATATTCTTGTGTGTTATTCATGTAACCTCTGTTGACACTGAAAAGATATAAGGAGCAAAAAATAGGATATTTATAGGTTTTCGGGAAAATGAATCGTTAAGGAAGAGGTCCTAGGGATCCTTCTTACCCAATACGAATACTTGACTTGGACTGTCTTGTGATTCATAAAGAGCTGGGGTTCATTGAAGGTGTTATTTATTACTAAATGTCTTGGTTAGATGGAAGAGCAGCTCATATAGCACTAAACAAAACTCAAATGAAGATAAGATGATGGAAACACCTGAGTGGCAGCCAGAAGAACAACACACGAATTTATGAAAAGGGTGAGCAGTATTCCCTCCACACAGTAATAATAATAATAATAATAATAATAATAATAATAATAATAATAATAATAATAATAATGATGATAATAATAATAAATTAATAATAACACTGTAATAACGTTTACGTTCTCAGAAAATATCTTAGGAAATGCTGTAGAGGAAAATCTAATACTTAAAAGCATGTGGAGCACCTATCACACGTTATTATTGTACAGAGAATAAGCTCGAAAAGCCATTGGAAAAGTAAAGAGGCAGATAATTATGAGTAAGTGAAAACACAAGACAGCAGAAATGGCTGCCATATATCCCTGCCTTAAAGTTCTGGGCGTTTCTGCTCTACCCAACTCCCCCTCAAAAAAAAAGAAAAAAAAATGCAATATAAGTGATGCTGGGCCCATTATTATTAATTAACCAACATTTCAATTTTATTTTGTGTCTGTGGGAGTTTTTTAAAAGACAGTCTCTCGATTTAAACTGCATTTGTTTCAAGAGTTGCATTTATTTTTTTCTTTCCCAAACAACACTGACTTTTTGACACAAGCATTTTTTTTTTTTTTTATGTGAGGAAGAAGGAACCAAAGGCCGCGAGCCAGCAAAATTGTTTCTTTCAAGAGAAAAACAAAATACAAGACAGACCCAAATTCAAGATCCGATCATTTCGAGATGCCTGGACACACTGCGTTTGAAAGACTGAAGATCATAGGCAGCAGGAAATACAGACAGAGGGAGGCAGTTCCAGAGTTGACCTGTTGCATAAATGAAGGACTGGGAGTAACGGTTAACTCTTGCATTAGAGAGTTGGACAGAAAAGAGATAAGAGTTTGCTGCTAGACGGGTGCTACGCGCCCGTCGTAGAGGTGGAGGAATGCATGCAGACAGTTCAGAGGAGCAGTGACCATTGAAGTAGCAATAGAAAAGAGATAAAGATGCAACACCCCGGCGAAGAGACAGAGGTTGAAGGGAGTCAGTAAGAGGAGGAGAGTTAATAAGACGAAAAGCCTTTGACTCCACCCTATTGAGAAGAGCTGTATGTGGGGAGCCTCCCCACACATGAGAGTTGTACGCCACACAGGGGCAGATAAAACCCCTGTATAGAGTCAACAATTGTGCAGGAGTAAAGAATGAACGGAGTCGGCTTACTACACCTAATCTCTTGGAAGCCGATTTTACAAGAGATGTAATATGATCTTTCCAAGGTAAGTCCCGAGTAAATGAAACCCCAAGCATGTTCAAGGATGATGCAGGATTAAGCTGAATATTATTAAACATTAGTGGGTGTACCAGTGGAAGATTTTGTCAGGTTGATAGGTGTAAAAACTGAGTCTTTGAAGCATTAAAAACAACCAGATTATTTTTACTCCACTCAGAGATACGAACCAAGTCAGATATTAGGTGTGTCATAGCCTCATCCCTTGTTTGCAGAAGCAACTGCTGAGATGGACGTTGCAGGAACCGAATGGAAAGCTGATGGGTGGATTCATCAGAGTATGAGTGGATAGGGTTAGATGTACAAATTATTAGGTCATTGATGAATAAAAGGACGACAGCTGGTGACATGACAGAGCCCTGAGGAATATCACTGTTAATAGATCTAGGAGAAGAACGATGGCCGTCTACAACAGCGGCTATAGAACGACCAGAAAGGAAGCTTGAGATGAAGGCACTGATAGAAGGATAAAAACCGAAAGAGGGCAGTTTGGAAATTAAAGATTTATGCCAGACTCGATCGAAAACCTTTGAGATGTCAAGTGCAATGGCAAAGCTATCGCCAAAGTCCTGAAAAGAGGATGACCAGGAGTCTGAAAGGTAGGTGAGAAGATCAGCAGTGGAGCGTCCCTGACGGAACCCATACTGACGATCAGAAAGAAGGTTGTGATAGGAAAGATGCTTTAAAAGTTTTCTATTAAGAATTGACTCATAAACTTTTGAGATACAGGATGTTAAAGCAATTGGACGATAGTTAGAGGGTTGGGAATGGTCACCCTTCTTTGGGACTGGCTGAATGAGAGCAAACTTCCAGCAAGAAGGAAAGGTACAAGTTGATAGACAAAGGCGAAAGAGTTTGCCTAGGCAGGGTGTAAGCACAGAAGCACAGTTCTTGAGAACAACAGGAGGTACTCCATCAGGCCCATATGCCATATTAGTATTGAGGCCTGTGATGGCAGAAAATACATCAGCTGAAGAAATTTTAATGTCAGCCATGAGGAAGTCAGAGGGGGGAAGTGATGGAGGAACAGCACCAGAATTGTCTAAGGTGGAAATGGAGGAGAAAGTCTGAGCAAACAGAACTGCTTTATCAGTAGGAGAAATAGCTACAGAGTCATCACAGTAGAAAAGAGGAGGGAAGGATGATGAGGTAAAGTTGTTAGAAAGGTTTTTGGCAAGGTGCCAGAAGGAGCAGGAAGAATTCGAGTTGGAGAGTTGAGACCATTTTGTACAGCTGAAATTATTTTCAGTAGAGCGAAGAACAGACTTAGCATGATTCCGGGCAAAAACGTATAAAAGATGTGATTCAGGGGTGGGTTGGTTCCGGTACCTTTTATAGGTCCTCTCCTTGTTGCAGACAGGATTAGAACAAGTGTGATTAAACCAAGGCTTTCTAGCATTAGTCAAAGGATATGAGAAAGGAATGTATGCTTCCATGCCCAAGAGAATAACCTCCGTAATGCGCAAGAAACACTCAGATGGCTCCCGGCCATGGAAGCAATAATCATTCCAGGGAAAATCAAAGAAGTACTGCCTAAGGGCCTCCCAATCTGCAGCTCCAAAGTGCCACAGATGACGTTTCTTTGGAGGGTCCACAGGCCATACCAGAGCGATAGGACAGGTTAAGGTGATAAGGTTGTGATCGGAGGAGCCCAATGGAGAGAAAAGTGTAACAGTGTAAGCAGAAGGATTAGTTGTAAGGAAGAGGTCAAGTATGTTGGAGCTCTCTCCAAGGTGGTCAGGGATACAGGTAGGGTGCTGTACAAACTGCTCTAGGTCATTATGGATAGAAAAGATGTAGGCTTCTTCACCAGGTGAATCAGTGAAAGGAGAGGAGAGCCAAAGGTGGTGGTGAACATTGAAATCTCCTAGAATGGAGATTTCAGAGAAAGGGGAAATGGATAGAATGTGTTCCACCATAGAAGTAAGATAGTCAAGGAATTTTTGATAGTCGGTAGAATTGGGAGATAAGTAAACATCACAGATATATTTAGTCAGAGAATGACAGGAAAGCCGAAGCCACAGTGTAGAGAACTCAGAAGAATCGAGTTCAGGAACACGCGAGCAAGATAAGTCATTGCGTATATATACACAACAGCCACCTCTGGCTTTGGAATGAGTATAGAGAAAGCAGGAGGATACAGATACAGAAAAGAGTCTGCTGTCAGTTGCCTCAGACAGCTGAGTCTCAGAAAAGGGTGAGGTTTAAATAAAGAGAGGTGGTGCTCAACAGAGCGAAAGTTAGAGGAAAGGCCGCGAATGTTGCAGAAATGAAGAAGAAGAGAGTCAGACAGTGGTTCCAGGCAGCTCGAGTCGTCACCGGGAGAGGGGAGGAAGGTGGGGGCATTTATGGTCCGCCCCCCCTGGGGACTCCAAGGCCACATGTTGTGCTGCCATGATTTTTTTTTTTTTTTTTGGAAAAGGAAGTGTGGCGTATACTGTGCATGTAGTTTGGTGTTGATAGT
This sequence comes from Coenobita brevimanus, assembly GCF_032717465.1. Lineage (NCBI taxonomy): Eukaryota > Metazoa > Arthropoda > Malacostraca > Decapoda > Coenobitidae > Coenobita > Coenobita brevimanus. The sequence continues at coordinate 15,718,593 of NC_136960.1, read as the reverse complement.
TGGAGAACTTGTACTGGAGAGCATGCTGGCCTACTCTCTGTGTTACTGAGACACTGAAAAAGTTCAGCAAAGGGGGATGGTTGGGACCTAGTCCCGAGGGCTGATGAACAGGGAGCTGAGCTCCAGCTCTCCCTGTCATCAGCTTTCCATCCACCTTGGGAGTACTGCCCTGCTCTACTGGTGATACAGTCTACTGTCTATATATTCTGCCGAAGTTTAGACATATAATCCTGCAGATACTGCATATATCTCAAATCAATATTGCACAAATTTCAAACAACTATAAAGGCTGATACTTCCCAAACCTAGGTCAAGTATACATCACAGTCTTTACACACCTACAGTGTTTTTACAGGTGGCACGATATGAGGTGGACATAAGTACTGTACTCACCTGGCTCACACAGTATGCTAACAGTGGCCAGATTTCAGGGGATATTTAATGAACCGCCACCTACGAGCAGGTGGCGGGGATATATGAACATTGTGTACTACCATAGGCAACTTAACTATGGGGTTGCAGCCTCGAAAGATTGCAACTTGGATGTAATATTACCTGCCAGACTTTGATATGAAGGCAATGGCAGGGTATGGGAGAGTGTGAGAGGGTGTGATGGAAGGGTATATAACACATACACACACACACACCGAGGCACCGAGGAGACCAGGCGCAACCCGACACCGCTCCATACATGGCCAACTTGGCCAGTGGCATTACCTAAATTAGTATCTTTATATGAGTCAAGCTCTGTACCAGGTTAGACTAAATGGTGTTCTAATAAAAAAAAAACAAAAAAAAGTTTTAAACAAGATTTGTTTAAACAGAAAAGAAAAGAAATTAGAGTAAGAATGAGCACAATCAGCTGATCGTTTGTTTTGTCTGCAACTGCCCCAGGGAATGTAAGTACCATATGTGCTTTTAGTACTGCAAAATGACCACATACTTTAGTAAAGCAAATTTGGAAAAGAAAGGGGATAAAGATAGAAAGCAGGACGATGATTTATACCAAGAACTGGTTGAAATGGAGACTCACAATAACCTAGAGGAACGAGTACTCAGGGTAGAGATGGCTTTTCAAAATGAGATTGATGAAATTAAGAAACAGATGCACTTGCAAAAGAAAGAAATAGAAAAATTAGGAAAGGAAGTCAACAAGAAAGACACAGCCATAGATGAATTGACAGCAGAATTGGGTTCACTTAGGAGAAAAATTAGTGAAATGGCAAGTACAGTAGTCAACCACAAGAGTATTATGGAAGAGTTCAAAAATGATACAGAGACAATTAGACAAGTAAGCAGTCTGATAGACCAGAGCAGTGATACTGAGGAGAAGATAACACAGGTGAATGAAGCTGTGCAAAGCTACAAAAATGATGTGGAAACCACTTATGCTGAAATGGTGAAAGTAAAGAAAGACTTAGAAACAAGGGTGAAAGAAAAAAGCATTAAAAAGGAAGTGAAAAGAATAATCCAAAACAATCCTAAGTTAGTCAGAGATTCAGTAGATATCAACAAATCTATAGTAATCACTGGTATAGAAGAGGAAGAAGTAAAAAACGAGATCTCAAGAGACAAAAAGGAGATGGCAAATGTAATGAGCATATTGAAAGAAGTATCAGAGGAAATCTGTAGTAAAGACATAGACGAACACAAAAGGTTAGGGAAATACGAGAGAAGCAAGTCAAGACCCCTACAGGTAACCTTCCAGAGTGTAAACACCGTGGAGGAGATACTAAAAAATGCAAAGAATCTTATGGAAAAAGAGGAGATCAAAAATGTATGGATAAAAAGATGCCTAACACAAGAGGAACTGGAATTACTGTAAGAGAAGAGGGAGGAAGCAAAAACAAAAAACGAGGGAAGATCAGAGGAGGAGAAGAATACATTTTTTTTTTTTTTTTTTTACAAAGTAATAGGATTGCAGGTACGAAAGTGGTACATAAACAGGAGGGAATAAAAAGGAGGAAGGTAGTAGAACCAAGTCATGACAAGTATATAAACAAGATGATTAAGTTGATGTACTCAAATGTGGATGGAATGGTATCTAAATTATTAGAGATGAATGATTATGTCAGAGAAAATGAACCACATATAAAATGCCTAACTGAAACAAAATTAACACCAATGATATCAAATGACATCGTAAACTTAAAGGAATATAATATATGGAGAAGATATAGGAACTTAAAAAAACGAGGAGGAATTATATTAACTAAGAAAAATCTAAAAGTCAAAGAAACAGAACTAGATATACCCTCACAAGTAGAACTGATTGCAGTAGAGATCAATACATCTGAAGGGAAAGTATTGTAGCCAATTTGTACATGCCACCCAAGTCAAACGCATGGGAAAGAGACGAGTATGAGGACCTGGCAGAGAATACGGTTCAAATTTTAAGATCATTACTACATAAAATGGAAGAGAAATCGGAAAGAATTATACTGACTTGAGATTTTAATACAAATATAAATTGGAATACTATAGATATAATAAGCCAAGAAATCTGTTGGGACCAAAAGCTCCTGGATCTCGTGCAAGAGTTTTTCCTAACGCAACATGTAAGGGAAAGCACCAGAAAAAGAGGGCTCGATGTACCCTCAGTGTTAGATCTCATATTTACTAGGCAAGAAAACGATATTGACAATTTAATATACCACCCTCCATTCGGCAAAAGCGACCATGCAGTACTAAATTGCAACTTCAGAATTGCATATGACATAGTTAACAGCAATGAAAGTTACAAAAAGAGCCTAATGGGAAACTATCATGACCTAAAGAAGTACTTCTTAGAAATTGATTGGGGAAAGGAGCTTAGAGGACAAGATTTAAATGCTATATATAAAAAACTCTGTGAACTTTATGAAATAGGAGTCCAGAAGTACATCCCAAAGCACAAAGAAGCAGAAAAGAAAATAAAGAAGTGGTTCAATACAGAATGTAAAAAATCAAAAGAAAAAAGAGATTTGTTGTGGAATAGATACAGAAGACACAATAGTGAAAGGGCATATGATAATTAGAAACAGGCAAGTAACGATTATACAAGAATAAGGAGGGAAGCCCAAAAACAGTTTGAAGAGGATATCATAAATAAAAGTAGTGATCAATCGAAGCTATTTTACAGCTACATCAGAAGCAAAATCAAAGTAAAAGATAAAATACAATCCATCACGGACGAGGGAATCACCTTTACACAAGAGAAGGTTATTTGTGAAGCACTGAACAAGAAATTCCAATCAGTTTTTACAGAAGAAAAAAAAATTTGAGAGGGATTATGTGTAACACGCATGCCCACACATACTACCAGATATACAAACATCAGAAAAAGTAATACAGGAGGATCTAAGGAAATTTGACAAAGGAATAGCAAATGTCCCTGATGAAATTTCATGTTGGGTACTACGTGAATGTGCAAAGGAGTTAAGTAAATCATTATTTTTAATTTTCAAGAAATCCATGAGTCAGGGTAAACTACCTGATATTTGGAAGAAAGCAAACATTGTTCCCGTATTCAAGAAAGGGAATAGACAAAATCCACTCATCTACCGACCAGTATCACTAACCAGTGTTGTAAGCAAGGTATTAGAAAAGCTTATAAGAAAAGCTTGGGTAAATCATCTAGAAGAACACAACATGATAACAGAAAGATAGTTTGGTTTCAGAAAAGGAAAATCATGTGTTACTAATCTGTTGAGCTACTATGACAGAGTAACAGACACATTACAGGAAAGAGAAGGATGGGTGGACAGTATCCATTTAGATTTCAAGAAAGCATTTGACACAGTATCACACCAAAGACTTTTATGGAAACTGTACCATCAAGGAGAAATTCGAGGCAAACTGTATTGTTGGATGCAAGATTTTCTCATAAACAGAGAAATGAGAACAGTACTAAGGGGAAATTGCTCATCATGGAAAGAAGTGACTAGTGGAGTATCACAGGGCTCAGTGCTGGCACCAATCATATTTTAGTGTATATAAATGTGACAGTAACACTGGAAATGAAAGCTATCTAAATATGTTTGCAGATGATGCAAAAATACAAAGGAGAATTACTAACACACACTCTTGTAAAGAGCTACAAGAAGAGTTAAATAAACTTCATGAATGGAGTAATACATAGCAAATGGAATTCAATGTGGACAAATGTCATGTAATCAAGTTTGGTAAAAGTGGAAAAAAACCTGATTGGGATTATACATTAGGAAATAAAACCGAATACACATCAAAAAGAGAGAAGGACCTAGGTGTGATTATCAATAACAGACTATCTCCGGCTGACCACATCAGTGAGAAAGTACGGAACATGTATACACTGCTTGCAAATATGAGAATAGCATTCACATACATAAATGAAGACATGCTAAGAAAGATAATAACATCATTCATTAGACCAACCCTGGAGTATGCATCAGTAGTCTGGAGTCCTCATCTCAAAAAACACCTAGACAAGATTGAAAAAGTTCAAAGGGCCGCTACAAGATGGGTACCAAGCTTAAGAGATCTAAGCTACGAAGAAAGACTAAATAAACTGAATCTACCAACACTACAGGAGAGAAGGAAAAGAGGTGACATGATTATGCTATATAAATGCATATCAGGGAAGGAGAAAATAGACATAAATGATTACTTAACCTATGGGGAAGCATCAGCAAGAGGACACTGCAAAAAACTGCATAAGAAGAGAGGTGATAAAGACGTAAGGAAATTTAGTTTCCCAAATAGAGCAATTGATCAGTGGAATGCACTACCGAATGAAATAGTGTTTGCCAAAACAATTCACAATTTTAAGGATATGTACGATAAATATGGTTTAAGACACGGGACAGTACGAGCTTGACTCATTCCTGTAAAGATACAATTAGGTAAGAACACACACACACACAAAGCATGTGTCCTTAAGTAGTGTCTCTTGGGCAACTGGATGGGATGTTAGGACAAGGTAAACTCAATGCAAATGAGGTAATGTAATGTGTTGTGAGAGGGAGGCCGATGCTAAGTAGGGGCAGAAATGCCGGGAAACCCTTTTTCTTATCATAATTACCCTTCACAGTGTACGGCATCAGGAAATACATACTGCAGATAAGGAAGGAATTGATATGTCAGTGTGGCTGAGTCGTTACCAATAAGACTTCACTTGTGGTTGTCCACACGCGCGTGCCCACACGTGCCCTCAAACATATGTTGCCTACACAGTTGGCAACATGTTCGGGTACAAGTATGTAGCAATAATTGGACAGATGTATGCAAACATGTTTCAGTGCAGCTTCAGTCACTGGCAGCAGAGGCGATGGGATAAGAGTGTCCATACCAGGCAGCTGAGACTTCATCATGATTGAAATGCCCACCCCAGCAGCAGATCCCGGTAGGGGGTGTAGCAATACCCACCCCATGGAGGAGCCACGGCCCGGGTGTTGCAACACCCACCCCAGGGGGAGACCACGGGGAGGCGCATAGGGAGTGTAAGGCCCAGGCAAGAAGGGCCTATATCCCCCACGACCTTGCACCCCTCTTCCCCTCAACACAACAACAAGCAGGAACACCACCCCGACAGACTACCCTACAGCCAGGCCAGCCCTCACCAGGATCGGGGTGGGACTTGTCTTAGTACAGTCGCAGGCAGCACTGTGAAGATGGCCACCGTCCTTGTCGGGAAGGAAGAGACGGCCACCATACGCTCTTCTGCTGCTACCCCTTGCAGGACTTCAGTGATGGCTACCATCCGCACTAGGAAGGAAGGGATGGCCACCGTATGCCCTTCGCCTGCAGCCACTCCTGGGAGCAGCACTGCGGTGAAGGCCACCGTCTGCACCGGGAACAGGAGAACAGCCACTGTACGTCTCCTGGCTGACACCTCAGAGAAAGGCAGAACCGTGGTGACAGCCACCGGCTGCACCGGGAAGGAAGGGACGGCCACCGTCTGCCCTTCGTCTGCCACCTCCTCAGGAAGCAGGGCCGTGGTGACGGCCACTGTCCACACCGGGAAGGAAGGGATGGCCACTGTACTCCCTTCGTCTGCTGTCTCAGGGGCAAGTGGAACCGTGACAATGGCCACTGTCCACGTTGGGAAGGAGGGGACAGCCAATGTACACCCCTTGTCCACTGCCCTTGTGACTCCCCTTGCGGAGTAAGTCCCTTGCTCTCTTCACCACCCACCCAGAGGCCGAGCAGGACACCCTTCACTCTCTCCTCACAGGTGCAGTTCCCCAAAGGAGCTGCAGCTGGAGGAGCTCTGGCGAGATCCTTTCACAAGTCTGGAAATTAGTGCCCTGCACCCAGCACCCAGGCGACGCCCCCCGCTGTCGGACTCCATGGGGAAGGGACGCAGCAGGCAGCTCCTGAAGGTGACTCGACCCAGACGAGACCGCGGCCCTCAGATGCCCAGGGGCAACCCCAGGACTCCGGGGCGTGACCTCCCCAGCCTCACCAGCAGGCAGTCCTCTTCCAGGAGTAGGCGGAAGCAAACACGCCTGCTCGCCTTGTTCAGCCTCAGTCCAGCGGGCTGCCTTCCACACCGAGGCCCCACTAAGGAAGGGCCTCTCTCCAAGCCAACCAGCATTCCACTCCGGACAACCCAGTCCTCGGCAATAGCCCCATGCCTTCTGCAAGAGGGCACACCTGACAAGCTACCTCCCACACCCGAGTGACACCTGTAAGCAGCCCTAGACCACAGCAGCCCGGGCCAGAGTCAACTGACCAGTGTATTATATTAATATTGTAATCTGTTCTCTGTGTAATTAAGGTAATATGCATGGAAGGTTGGTCGACCCGAGTTTTTATGTCCTGTTCCTCTAGATCTGCTCTCACAAGAGAACCCCAGCTCAGTAGCTAGTGTTCTAAGGACAAGAAGTCGACCCTAGAACACGTAGCATAACAATGATGTTGCCAACATGATCTGGACACTGCTGTTCTCAACATATTTGCAGCTTGTTCGTTAATGCGTTGCTTACATGTTGCCAGTGCATGTTCGAGCACATGTGTTGACGTGCTGCGACACACTACTTTCAGTTACAACGCAGAGCTGACCTTGCCTGGCAGACTCATTCACAGACACTTATCAGTTGCCAGACGCCTTTTCGAACTGTTATATTATGTTCTGTTTGCATTTCTAACGCAGAGCTGACCCTAGCCTTGCAGACTCCTTCACTGACTCGCTTGTCAGCCCTTCAGGATGACCCTGACAGAGACTGCTTCAAGGCCTGTACTTTTGTCGGATAAGGAGGCTCTCTAACACCTCTTCCCTATTGACTTATTTGTTTATTACAATATTACCCTTTTCTGTGTTATATAAATCCTTCTAATATCGCCATACTAAGCATAAATAATGAACAAAACGGTATTAACTAGCCGTATCCTAAACTAAATCGCTAAGTATGAGGTGCTAGGGAACTTTCTTAACCAACGAAAATGTGGACCCAAGCCTTTCATTAGTCATAAAGTACTACTATACTCCATTCCACCATTCCAGGCCTTCTATAGATGTGTTGAATACTTTCCCATCACATCCATTTACCTCGTTTTCAGACTTCCTCTGCTCATTCTCGCAACAAGTAGGTCTCTCTTCGCTCTTTTAGCCAATAACTGAGCCATTCACAACTTACCACTTTTATGATTCTCGCTGAAATATCCTGTTGACTTTACACTGTCAGGAACGTATCATATGGCTCAGTTCAGTGTGTGTGTGTGTGTGTGTGTGTGTGTGTGTGTGTGTGTGTATTAGTACCCTTGGTCATTTCTTAATAGGGCGACAAACAGTTCATTATTGTTATTATTATCATTATAATTTACTTATGATGATGATGATGATGATGATGATGATTAATAATAATAATAATAATGATAATAATAATAACAATAATAATAATAATAATGATAATAATAAAATTATTATTATTATTATTATTATTATTATTATGCTATTATTATTGTTATTATTAATTACAACAACAACAACAACAACAACAACTGGTACTACTACTACTATAACTACTACTACTGTTATTATTAATATTATTACTCTTATTATTATTATTATTATTATTATTACAACTACTACTAGTAGAAGTAGAATTATACACACCAGTTATACAAACAATGATAGATCGGTCCAGTCTAAATGCCTTCCACCTGTGACACCCTTAATAAGTTACTGCTATGCACAATACCGTAAGCTGATCAAATGATGGAATTATGTCAGTGATTTTTTTTTTTCGACTGGAGTCAATGATCAGCCTCTCTACCACCGGGGCTGTCTGACAGATGTGTATGTAGGGGATAAAGATCTTTCTTTAAATCTCTGTTGCATAGGAAGGAAATTGCTTGTACATTATTATTACCCTTATTTGTGTTTTATTTTCATTTTGTTCTTCTGGTATTTAGGAAATACATGTCTATCTCTTATATTGCCGATGATAATTTCACTGTTGACACATATGTGAGAGGTGAATTGTGGCATTAAGGAGGTATTGGACCAATGAGGTAGGTTTAGTTTGAATGGAATGTCACCCTGCCTCATATGATTGATATTGCATGACCTAACCCCTAAACGCCAGGCATATTTTTAGCTGGGCGTGTTCACATGACAAACATTCCTGGCAAAGTAGCTCTTTGTCAGACCTTAATATCTGGAAAACTATAAGAATTAAAGAAATAAATTAAAAACCATGCTACTCACTAACTCTTTTTCTTGCAACTGAAACCAACCCCATGTCTCTATGTTGTCCAATTGATGAGCAAAGAGTAGAAGATGAGTGATTTTCGATGTTTTGATGGGGGGCGCGCGGCTGGCAACAGCCTTGGCGAGCCTGGCTAGCGTTGGCAGCACTGTCCGGCGTGGTGATTGTAAGACTGCCTGGCCTTCCTTCGCAAACACCTAAACTTTTCCACTCTTTGTGCCATTTTTCCGTATGCACCATCAAAAGGATGAGTCGTCACCCTGTCCATGTGGCTTGCCATTGGTTTTCAACTGTAATACAGTGGCACAATACCCTGTAGGTGTGTGGGAAAACTTACGCTTTATCCTCTTCTTCATTATTTTCAGGCATCAGTTATAATACCCTAAAATGTATGTTTAACAGCACTTATAATGCACTATCACAACTATGGTTTATTGCACATGAAAAAATAGTTGTTCAGCATATTGAATGCAGGTAAGGTTGAGTATGAAGTATGCACTTGTACATAAATTCTGGCTTTTTTCAACTATTCTCAGGTATCATGAAAATATTACGTATGTTCTACACAACTTATAATATTTGTATTTCAGTTCACAAATACGCTTCATGTCACATCTTCGCAAATATTTCAAGAGTAGGTGAAAAGAAACTATAGTTCTACCCAATGAAGTCATTTTCTTTTGTGTGCTCTTGGTTTCCTTTCATACTTCAGGTAGGGTTACTCAAGGTATTATCAACATTACAATAAAAAAATAATTTTCACTTTCCTCATAAACCCCTCCCCCCAAAAAAATTGTGCACACCTGTTCACTCTTTATGCTTTTGCACACACCTTCGCAATAATCACTTTCAGAGTGACACCCAGAGAAGCATTTAGGGCATTGCAGGACCTTGCATTCATCACATTGGTAGGGGGTTTCCTTCTGTGTGGGGGAGTGGTGTTTTGTCTTGCTGCACACAAGGCAGTGCCTGTAGGCTGGCCGACCTGCAGGTGTACGGCCCATGTCAACAGGACAGTGACTCTGTAAATATTGACCACAGGTCAGCCTGTTTGCCAGCGCCGCCTGGTACATCCCCCACCTCCCAACTGTCAACTGTGCAGTTGCATACTCTGCAAGCAGCTCTCGTGCTAGCTCTTTCTCGAACTCTCTTAGAGAAAGATTCCTTCGCCAAAACTACTTGAGGAGTACGTAACTGTTCAGGACGGCAATATCAAGATGGTGTAAGAACGCCTTCTTGTACCACCGACAGGATTTATGGAGGCAATCAACTTCCCCTATATGCATGTCCAACTTACCTGCAAGCCGCATGTTGATGTTGTAGTCATTGACAGCATGGGGCTTGAACATGGTTCCCTGGTCCTGAAATCTGTCCTGCCTGCGTCCTCCATAACCCTCATATGAACTGTGGTTAACATGTTAACCTTACGCTTGTTGTGCGTCATAAGGGCTAACATGTTACCACATTTCTGGGATAGAAGGGAACCTTTGGTCAATTTTCTCAGGGAAAGATGGAAAATTCTTTCCACCAGCAAGGACAGTTCCTCAGGACCCAGTACCATGTTCAAGTAAATACTTGGTCAGTACAGGGGAAGTGTTATAATTGTCAGTGAACAGGTTGTGGTGCCTGTTGAAATAACTGTCCATTGGCACTTTCACAACTGGTGTCAAGAAACCATAGGGATCATCAGTAGGTATATCAACATCTGTTGCTGATTAAACTACAGTATTACATCAAGCACATATCCAGTTTTGCAGTCACATAGGACAAAGAACTTCAGAATGGTGACTCGTCGATAACCACTTTCTGAAACGGCAAAAAAGCCTTGCAAAAGACTCCTTGAGCATGGTCAGAATGGGCCTTATTTTCCATAATCTGTCACAGGGTGCTGGCCCATAATTCCTGTTGAAATGCAGGAACCATAATACGGCCAGGTACCTAATGTGGGCCATATATTTTCCAAAGACAGGTTTGCCCACAAGTTCGTCTACGGACCAATAATCATGGAGCACATGTTTTCTCACTTCGTCCATCATCATGGTCAAGGCAAGCCACACAAATAAATCCCCCACCTCCACTGGAACCCAGTCCTTCATTTTTGTACTCTCACTGGCCGAAACCTCCAACCAGCGCACACTTATGGCCTGGTGATAGTTTATCTCGGCATCCAGGTACTGCATTATGACAGTGGTAAAGACTGTCTTGAAAAAGGATATCATAGTCCTGGATCCAGGCAACAGTTCACCAAACTGCACACCTGCCCCTTCTGCATCAAATGTAGGCACAAAGGGCTTGAATCCTGTCCCCTCCTCCCACACGAAGACATCCACTTTCACAACACCTGGTAGGAGCCTTGGCCATGATTACTGGCTAGAACATCTTTCCACACCCCGTGCAGCCCGCCCCCGCCCACTTGCACGCCCACAGGGACAACCACGGGCAGGAGGGGGAAGGTGAAGGAGAGGCAGAGGTGGGGGAGTACATGGGTGATGACTCTCCTGACGTCAGCCATCCCTGAGGAGATGATGGCGACCCAGTCACACCACGTGAGGGCAGTGTGGAAATTTCCACAGGTAAAGGGTCAGGTTGGGCCACACGTGAAGGGCCAGGTTGGGGAGATAATGCCCTCAAAGTGCTGGGTTGTGGTGATGAGGGACGTTGAAGGTAGAGACTGTGGCGAACTGGCCGCGTGAGTGGTGGCGAGATGCGGTGGCAGTGTATGTGTAGGTGATGATTGTCACCATCTCCCTCGAATTCTCCGAGGTCACGGTCATCCAACTCCTCCTCTGACGTGAATTCGTGACTCTCATAGGCCCTGCCCTCCTCCTGTAGCAATTTGTAGTTGCTTTTCAGGCGTTTCAGGGCAGGTTGGGGACGGAGGGCGAGATACTTCACCTTCTACATGGTAGCTTCCCCCTCCTTTGGAGGAAGTCTCACTACTCATGCTCATGGAAGACAGTTTCCTCCAGGGTACGTTCTATGGCTCTGTTACCTAGCCCTTTCCCTGCCAGTAAGGGCAGAACTTTGGCAGGGGTTGATGATGCAATTGGCCCTGCTCGTGAGGGGATGGAATCGGATGAGGAGTCTGAGGAAGACACCGCACTGCTCTATCACAAGGCCGTGGACAAATGAACCGCACATCAGTGGGGCACCTTGGGTAGGCCCCTACCCTATGGTAATGAGAAAAAGTGGTCGCAGGTTCAAACGGTAGAGGGAAGACGCTTGCGTTTATACCTGCTACCCAACAGCCCTGTAGCAGTCTGATTGTAACGTGTATACTGTACATGTTACCCGGCAGATAGGGGTTAATCATTAATATTAAATTTATAACGTTTAAGCACAATACATCACCCTGCCCCATGTGTTACACCAAAGCAAAGTGGCTGAATCAGTGTTTATACGGTACTGTTTATAATTATAGAATATGTTACCCTTCCCCATATGTTACACTGAAAGACCCTGGTTTCGTTGTTTTATATTTGATACGAAATGTAAAGAGGGGTACAAGTTAAGGTAATGGCCGTTATTCTTGTCTGGTAAGGAAGCTCCCTAACACCTCTTCCTATGTGATTTATTTGGCTTATTACACTTTGCATCCCATTCTGTAATACTTAAATCCTTCCAGCACCGCCATATTCTGCATAAATGACGTACAAAACTGTATTAACCAGCTGTATCCAGAAATAAATAACTAAGGAAGAGTGTTTGGGAGCTTCCTTACCCAGCGAGAAAACGATCTGGTGTCGAGGTGTAAGTGTAGTACCTAAGTCTCTCATTCTACCTGGTTTGATGCCAGCCTTTCTCTCATGGCAATATTACACTATACCCTCTTTACTCTAACTTGTCCTAAAATTACAATCTTTATCTTGAATGCAGAGTTATAACAATAAATTTACACTAAGGTATGATGCCAGTCACGAAGATGTGGTATGAAAAGGGTGTAGAGCCATAGCACTGACTCCTTTTCCCAGCGAGCTACATGAAATAAGCTACAAAGGGAAGAAAATATGGACCAAGTTAGAGTGAAAATGGTTTAGTTACGGCTCTTCTAAGCTCTGCCAACCTTCCTTCCCCGTTACAGAGGGCACGCAGCATTCATGCTGTCACACTCGCTGATGCTAATACTAACCAGTGTTCTGTGTCCTTTCTCTAAGCAATTGGTTAAGCAGAGAGGTGCAGCTGTCTTCCCCTCTCTCTCTCTCTCTCTTTCTCTCTCTCAACTCCATTAAACTACTTGCAGTGTACTAAGTCATATTGAACAGATCTTACTCATGTCCTTATTGCTCCTGCTTCCCTATTTCCTACGTCTCACAAATATACTTTTCCCATACTCTCCCATTTCTGCTTTCCCTTCTTTTCCTTTTTCTGTCCTTCCTTCCCCTGGCGTTATATAAGTGATGAATGACTAGACAAACAGACAGGTGAGGACGGCAGGTAGGTAGGTAGGTGCATCATTAACATCTGCCTGGTTCTGCTACAACCGTGAACACCAAGGTGGATCTCACGGTCATTAGTGTTATCACCTGATTATAATCCTCAGGTGCACACGCCAACACCACCAACACGTTTTCCTAGACTCACTGTTGATGGATGGGTGGATGGTTGTGAGGGCTGTTGGAGGTTGGAGTACTGTTCAGACATGTAAGATTTTTGTCTTAAATCTATTATTGTTGATGGATGGGAGGATGAAGGGGTTCTTAGAGGTTAAAGAAATGTTTATGCCTCTCTCTCTCTCTCTCTCTCTCTATTTATTAATCTTATTCTCTATTACCTCCGACAGCGGAATTGGAGGAGAGTATATATTCATTCCTGTTTGTATGTTCGTTCGTTTCTCCACATGGTATCTGAAAAGTTATTGATGGATTTCGGTAAATTTTTGTGGATATGTGAATCATGGCACAAGGAAGTGTGTTAAATTTTGGTGGTGATCTGAATTGTCTGATGTAGGCACTGACGGAGTAATGAGATCTCCTTGCGCTGCATTCTTGTTTATTTCTGTATTTTGGTGGGGAGATACACAAATGCATCCGAACCCGAAGAATTAAAATTATTTAATTGTGTTTTCTCGTCGTGTTCATTGGTTTTTCGTTCAGATACCGTAAAACCCTTGGAGCAATAAGTCTGGGAACATAATATCATGGTGGAACCCCTTTATGGATATCCAAACACTTCTCAGAAATCAGAGACCAGTATTTCCTAAATCAGTTATGTTCACTATGACGACGTGGTTTTTGCTTTATATTTGCTTTGACCTGACTGTTTTGTTCGGAGTACGGAAGATCTCTTTTAAATAATGGAGTTGGAGACGGTCCATTTTAACTTTTCCTTACAGTAATGGCTTTTTAAATGTATTCCATTCCTATTCACTTATTATATATCTACAGTATTGAGCTATGTAAAGGCCTCTTGTACAAAAAGAATTAACGCGCCGAGGGACATAATGATGGTCGTGGTGTTAGAATATAAAGTTGCTAGATTAAGGAAAAAGGTAACAGTGCATTCTGCCAACAGCTCCATTCTTGTTGTTCATCTTGCATTTTATTTTAACTCCACGCCAGTCGTTGCATAGTGTTTTCTAGTGAGAAAAAAAAAATGGATTTGACCGGTACACGATGGCGTCACGCCACAAAATCCTTGTGCGCCATCAGTCTTTCCTAAACCCATGTGCAGCGGAGATAAACGCGGCTTTAACGAGGATAATAGAGCTGCTAGTCAGTGTCAGGAAGGTGAAGGAGGAGGGAGGGTGTTTGAAGGGTAAGGATTAAAGGGGATGATAGAACTGAAAATGGGCGAGAGGAAGAGCGAGGTGAAGGAAAGTACATTACAAGAACAACAATAGGATACGTGTAACAGGAGTTGATAAATGGTACAGGTGATTTACTGAGCCGAGTGATACAGGTCTGAGGTCTAGTCTTGGCTGCTACTGCCGAAAGAGGGGCAAATAGCCTAGCTCAAAGCCGGCCAGGTTGTTCTGTGCTTGCAAATATTCTGATATAGCCAAAGCAGATTTCGGTTACATTGTGCATTCCTACAACTACATCATACGACCACCTATACACCAAGGCATATACATTACATATCACTGTCTCCTTGAAAATATCCTTATTGATAACCATGCAATAATTTTGGGTGCTGCTGACTTTTAACTCCACCTTCTCAGAGCTTATGTTAAATAGATGCTCCTAAATCCGTTTTCCTTTGCGATCTTCAGTTCAGTTTCGTCTAGTGGTTTCCTTCTATTGCTCCATCATAGAAGTTTAAACTCAGTCTCCCTTTTTACTTTCCATGCCTCCACCCACCCAGTGCAGGGCGGCTGAATAACATTCAGTCCTTACTGTCCTCGCCTTCTCTAATTTCTCTCTCTCTCTCTCTTTTGTTGATTTCATTCCCTCTTCTCATGAAAAATTTAAGTGCACCTTTCCTGTCGACTGGCTTTACTCCCAGCTTATTAAAATTTAGCTTGGTTCTCGTCTGTTGACTCAAGATAAATATGACGTTTCAGGTCGCATAGTAGTCTTCACTCATTCACTAACTCACCCACTCATTCATTCACTCACTAACTTCCTCACTCACTCACGGCACAAGTGGTACTGGTTTGCAAAACAGAAATGTACAGATTTTACGCGTGATTTTTTTTCTCATGTTAGATGAATCGACTGTTGTGGTATAAGGGACTGGAGTAGTTTGTGTGAACTAGGTGTTCAAGCGACAGACAGACAGATAAGCAGAATGAGAAATTTAGGATTTAACATATTCAGAGGCAAGCAGACAAATGTACAAAAAGTCAGTAAAGCGAGCGCCAGAAGTAGTCTAAACACACATAACAAGACAGAGAATGACAAACAGCGGTAGACAGATGAAGATACATGTCGTTTGGATATGCTGACGCGCTGTCGCACTCAGGGTCACACATATGAGGTGTGGCCTGTTAGTCCTGTTACTGTTGGCGACACTGGGTGCCATTCTGAGGTGGTCTGCTAATCCTGCTTTGATGACCTAACAGCGTTGCTGCTACCATTTGGACGTCACAGTCTGACAGCCCCTCTTTTTGGCCGAATCTACCTTACATCAATGCTTACTGGCTCAGGAGGTTGTGGCCAGGACTCAAAGAAGTTCTCACCTGCATCCACCCGTGTCCAATAGGGCCACATATGTGCATTAATATGATGCAAAACTCGTGCCCGCATCCACCTGTGCCAGCAACCATTTGGCACTGAGGCTGCCAAAAGGGTGGGGAGGGGTTTCTTATTAACCATTGAGTGACTGCCACATTGTAATGATATTGTTGCAGCTTAACTGTTACACTGACTCTCTGCTGAATTTCTCACAGTATCTCCACCACCACCACGACCACCATTACCGACACAGCTTTTGTCAACACAAGCATTACCATCACCAAAACAACCACACTGTTGGGTCTCACAGCTTTACCAGCATTTCATAAAGCTAACTGCTTTACCAATATTACCTCCACTACTGCAGCACCAGGCAATAGTGGTGTTATAATCACAACCTAGTCCAGCACTTAGCTCGGCATCATTACCATTCAACCACATTTACACCTACAGTACCACCACACTACCACAGCCACCACCACCATTCTGCTACAAGTGTTTGCTTCATAAGATCACCATAGCTGTTGCCATCGTCATTTTGTTATTATTCATAATACCGCTGCCACCACCATCACCATCTCCCACCCATTTCTTATGCACACACACACACACACACACACACACACACACACACACACACACACACACACACACACACACACACACACACACACACACACACACACACACACACACACACACACACACACACACACACACACACACACACACACACACACACACACACACACACACCTTCCACTGAACCTTTATATGTTGTTTTGTTATCTGTTTTGTGTGTCTATGTTTGCTGAGGGGTGAGGTGAACTTCCCTGACATCACCTTGCCGTCACCTCAGCCACACCAACACTCCACAACACAGGGTGGGTCCAGTCAGCTCAGTGTAACTGGCCTGGTGTACAGGAGTGCCTGTGTAGTGGGGAGAGAAGATAGACAGTTCACACCAGCTCCCAATAAACAGGGGCATCAGTAAAACCTTAAATATTAGTCGTGCCAGTATCCATATTTATCTCAACTGGTAAAAGGCAGATTATTTTTAAAGCAAAAAATTCTTACAAAAACTTTTAACTTAATGGTGAGGTACTTGCCCGGGCGATCGAAGCCACTGCCAGGTACTCGAGCCCCGTGAGGGACCGGGGGGGCTTGCGGTGATTTGGCCCCTGTGCTGTCCTCCTCTTCTCATCGACAGCCTCTGGGGGGTAAACCCACGACGGAGACGCCACCGCTCCAGGTCATCGTTAACAACCTCAAGCACTCATCTGCCTGTGGACCAGACAACATAAGCAACATTCACCTGAAACACCTTGGACCACAAGGCATACAAGCATTCACCAACATATCAAACTACAGCTACTCACACAACATAATACCCAACATCTGGACGCATGGCATTGTCATCACTATCCCTAAACCCAACAAAGACCCTGGGTTACCCTCCTCACACCGCCCCATCACACTCCTCTGCACCCCCTCTAAAGTCACTGAACGACTGGTACTACAACTAGTAACACCTCACATTCCCCTAGCCCGGTCACAACATGGCTTTAGGCCACTACACTCCACAAACACCCTTCTTACAGACCTTACACAGAGAGTTTTGGATGGCATGAATTCAGCTAGGCCACCACACAGAACACTCCTAATCACACTAGACATTAGCAAAGCTTTTGATTCCATCCTGCCACAACCTCACAAACAAAATACTCAACACAAACATGCACAATAACACAAAAAGATGGCTGGCAAACTACTTAGCAGGCAGATGTGCACACGTTAACATTTGCCGGTCAGTCTTCTAACATCAGAAACTTCACAAACGGCATCCCCCAATGATCTGTTTTGTCCCCTACACTCCTTAACCTATACATGCACGACATACCCACACCCCACACGCCACAGATACACATAGCTTCCTATGCAGATGATATAACACTTACATGTACGCAACAAAATGCAAACACAGCTGCACACATCATTCAACCTTACCTCAACACACTACACGAATGGTTCACCACAAACAGGCTCAAAATAGCCCCAGCCAAATCCACAGTGACCCTTCTCACAAACTGGACAACAGAACACAGTCACATCCCACACCTCACCATAAACAACACTCCCCTACCACACACACACACACACACACACAAAATCCTTGGTGTAACATACAATACATCAATGTCATTTAAACAACACATCACAAACATTGAAAATAAAATTACACCAAGACTCAATGCTTTGAGGTCACTTGTCCATACAACATTCGGACACAACAAGAAAACCACCACCACAGTATACAAACAATACATACGTTCAGTGATGAATTATGCAAGCCCTGCCTGAGCTTCTAACCTCACCAAAACACACTACAACACTCTACAGACCATACAGAACAAGGCCCTAAGAATAATCACAGGCTGCACAGCTACTACACCTACAGACCATCTACATCAAGAAACCAAAGTCCTCAAAGTCAAGGATCACCTACAGTAGACATGAGAGGCACCCAGTTTCTTGCTGCAGCCTCCACAAACCCACAACATCCATTATATTACATGGCAGCATATCCACCCACACCAAGGAACATCAAAACAACACCCAGCACACGATACCATACACAAATACTGTCATCTCTCCCCCCTCGCCCACCTCAGACCAGCTTCCAGAAGCATATCCACACTCAGATCACTCGCCGCTCTATTCAGTCATTTAAAGGCAACACACAGCTGCATGCACGGCCTCCTGACATCCACCCTTCTGAATCCTATCGCCCTCGTGAGGACAGGGTCCACCTGGCCAGGCTGAGATGTGGGCTTCATCCAGCCCTCTTAAGCTACCAGAAGAGGCTGGATGACTCCGTTGCTGATGCCTGCCTAGGATGCAACACAGCACCTCATACTATTAAGCACATCATGGAAGACTGCATTGCACACAATCACCTACGCCAACAACACAACATACACTCTTTGAGAGCTCTGTGGGAAAGCCCGGTCTCGGCCATGGCCTTCCTAAGGGACTCGGGGATGTTCGGCCAGACTGCCTAGGGAATAACTACTACTACTACTACTTAATGGTGAGCTTTGGATGTCATGATTTTGCTAAGAAGCCACAGTAGCTGGTTAATTACGCATCAGAAACCATTAACAGTGAGAGAATTGACTTTTGATGAATCGTAGTGTTCCTAAGCTGAAGATACTTACTGGTCATTAACTAGGATTAATTACTAAAACCCAACGTCACCCTTAAAATGTTTGATCGAGGAATAGAGAGTTCCCTAAGTCGAGTATATTGGTCTGGAGTGGTTCAGAATAATATATAAAAATGCGAAACCGCTCTTGAATGGGTAGAAAAGAAACTCTGTTGGTCATTCCACAGGAATGGTGATGTGTTTCGTGTGTTATTCTGGCAACCATCTGGCAGTTCCATTCAGCTTTGGTGAAACCTCTCTGACATAAATTGTTAATAACAGTTATTAAATATTGGTGCACTAATATGGGAATCGATTTAATACTATACTTCTTTTCCACTATGCAAAATTGCTGTGGCCCAGGGAGGTGTTTTTTTTTTTTTTTTCTTAGAGAGAGAGATAATCTCACAAAAGTTACACTAGTTATCAAGGGCAGCCGTTCTCAAGCTTTCTTATCATGTACCTGTTGAGTTATCAGATCATTGACCAGCACTCTCCGTACTGAGGTACTAAATAAGGAATGGTACTGCGACACTAACTCATTACAGAATAGAAACACACTAGCTGTTGTAAAATTATTAAAATGGTACTTGTTTTGTCACACAAGGAAGCGTAAATACACCGGTACAACAATTTGCTAATTTAAGCGTAATTTTAGTTATGACAGTCAGTATTATGGTTGGGTGTGCATGGTGTGAATATCTTATGGCAACTAGTTTCTCAGTTCTCAGTATCGCCTCAAGCTTTATGCTCGAAAATTGATATACTCTATATTAATTTTTCACCAGCGCTTAAAGAACCCCCTGGAAACTCTCGCACACCTTTCATCCTCCATTCATGCTATCCCAAAAATAGTTAGGCTATATTCAATTTAAGAAATGCTTGTTGGTGACACGGATAAGGGAAATAAAGAGGGAAGTAAAGGTGAGTGGTGAAGGAGATGGGGAAAGAACGACACAGTGGCAGCAGTTGGTTGAGACAGCCTGGGTTCTACTCGTTTGCTGACCATCAGGTATAAGTCGGTCCCAGCAGGTTCAGTGCGGCTCCCTGCTGTACCGGGGCCCTCGTGCTGGCTAGGAGGGGGGGGGGAGGTTACACAAAGTGGGGAGGGGATGAAAGGAGTAGAAACGATACGGGGAGGGGAGGATTAATAGGAAGAATTTGATGATGATGATGATGATAATGGCAGGAATATGATGAAGATGATGATGGCAGGAATTTGATGATGATGGCAGCGAATTGATTGACTGATGATGAATATGATGGCGGTGGATTGATTGATTGATTGATTAATTGATGATGATGATGATGATGATGATGATGATGATGATGATGATGATGATGATGATGAGGTGGAGGAGGAGGAGGTGGAGGACGAGGAGGAGGAGGACGAGGAGAAGGAGGAGGAGGAGGAGGAGCAGAAGCAGGAGCAGGAGAAAGATGAGGAGGATGTGAAATGCTGGAGGACCAGGATGTTTTTCTTGCTGCTGTTATTATTACTGCTCCAGGATCGTCTGGACGCAACCCGGTGGACTGCAGGCTGAAACTGCTGTTTTCTTGTCGTCCACCGTGTTTCTTTAGGCAGATAGGAGGGAAGTAGAGGTACGTTTATATAATCGGGAAGTGTAGCTCTCTGGTTATATCGGTGCAACCACGTGAAGGCACCTCTCTCCTTCAGCTGACAGAAACACAAGAGTCAACCTCTCATCTGCCAGTGGCCTGTGTCACTGTCCCGTCACCGCCGTACGGACTGGAGCAGGGTGAAAGATTTGAATATTGTATACCCGAGTACTAAAACGTGTGTCTGTGTTGAGGAGACAGGGTTCAGCATATGGTTTTAATTCATCCGTTTGAATAATCTTGGCTGAAGTCAATACTATACACGAGAAGTTATGGGTAAGAATCACACGAAGGAACTGTGTGTGTGTGTGTGTGTGTGTGTGTGTGTGTGTGTGTGTGTGTGTGTGTGTGTGTGGAGTTACTTTACGTTGTGTTGTGTTGTAATGCACTGCATTATTCCGTGTATTGTATGTGTCTTGGCGCTTTGCATATACAGTATGTGTGTTGGGTGGAGGTGGGAGGGGAAGGTGATGGTTCAGTTGTATATGGAGAGTTTACCGCTTAATTCTTTTAATGTGTAATTAGGCGAGGTATGTGTTCCCGCCTCACTGAACAAAACCATGGTATTTATTGGTTTTACTTGAAGATTCATGCGATCTGAATATATTTAACTGAATTCAGTATTATTGATGGGTATATTTGCATACAAAGTTCGTTACTTTTAAATTTAATTTAATGTTAATCTGCAGAATCAGTACTTGATAGTGAAATGGATGGAGGTCGAGAGGTAGACCAAAAAATCAGGTAGCTAAAAAAACAAACCATTTGATTCTTATGATGGTCTAGTATTTGTGAATGGTATCTGTTCTGTTTGAATCAGAATACAACAAGAAAAAGCAAACAGGATAACCATGCCGTATTTAAGATCTGCCATGATAATTTTCAAGTAAGAAAGAAGTTTATTTTGTTTTATAAATGGAATAGAATTACCGGCATCTGTCGAAAGGTAAAAGAGTATATACAGGGTGGGACAAGAACCAGGGCATGTTTTATAGGTGTCATGATATTTCAAACTGTATCCTGACTGTTGACCCACCCTGTTTATGCCGGTAGGTGGATAAGGATGGGGTGAAGATTTACATTTCCGTTTGAGAGATTGCTTAATGGAAAGTGAATTGAGATGAGGCAACGGACTGCAGTTAAATCAAAGCCCCAGCAATTATAAAACACAAAGTTACCTAACACTGATTCATTTAGTCCTCATCACAATCCCTCACCACACACACCATAACCATACATTCATACTCACTCTGCCACAACCACAGTCAACCAAACAGTGAAGCTTTCACCACCTACAACCACCAAACTTTACTACCTCCACAACAGCCACAGTCAACCACAAACTGAAACACCATCGCAAGTTGCCTGACTTTACCACCACCACCATAGCCGCAAATATCACTAACTTTGTCCTCTTACTTACCAAAAACCACCACACCTTCAAGTACTTCACGCTGACAGATATTTAACTCTTGTAACCCATCCCTTTCACACGTTTCTTCCTCGTATCTCACATTCTATATATTTTCGATATTTTTTTTCCAGTATAAAGTCCCATATTATAGCTTCCATTCACACGTAACGTTAGTGTTCTTCCCTATTCAGAGCAGCTAATACGACCGAGGAACAAGTGGATGGGAGAGTTTTCTTCTTTTGTTCTCTCGTTTCCTCACATATGTAATCTAGTTCTTTGTCACAATTAGGTTACTGCAGTTCATAATTTCATTACAGAAAATTACACAGTCTTTATTGTACGTCTCTAATTGTTTTTTTCTCTCGATTCTTCGCTTCTCCACCCTAGCTCTTCCTCAGTTTATATACACCTTATACATTTGCCTCTCTTCCTCCTTGTTCCTCCACTCACTTCCTAATTACCCTGCGCAGTTCTTCCCTCTATGACACTTACTTCCGCCCTTCTTCCTACTCTTTTCTCTCCCTCTTCCTCCTCCCCCAGCTCCCTCACTTACTATCTCCCTGCCATACCTCCCTCTCCCCCTACCCTTTTTCCTTCTAGCTCCGTTTTCACTTCTTCATCCTCATCCCTCAAACAGTAGCTAAATAATCTTTGGTCAGGAGAGGCACGCAAAGGCAATGAGACTGTCTACCGTAATGACCAGCTGGCCACTTGAAGCTCCATAAATTAGTCTCCTGTGTATCTGAGGTGCGTATAAGGTAGTGTTCGATTACCTGATATGAATGGCCGTGGAAGCTCCGGGATACCGTTTTCTTTATGGTTCAGTCGTCACGAGCCGGAACTTAATGCTCATCTGTTGGCTGACGGTGAAGCGTGGTGTTGGTAGAAGGAAAAACTTATGAGCACACACACACACACACACACACACACACACACACACACACACACACACACACACACACACACACACACACACACAGAATTTTCTTCTCCCCTCTCCCTCTTTCATCACACCCACAACCAAACCTCTCCATTATAAACTGTCACTGCCAACTACCTTCTCCTCGTCACTGTCTCTCAGGTTCCTTCATTTCTTCATAGCCACTAACACCCGTCCTCTCTTTCCTCCTCCACTCCTTTCCTCCTTCAGACATGCTTTCCATCTCGCCCTTCTCGTTTACTCCACACCTGTCCTTCTCTGCCACCCATCCATCCAATCTCCCTGCTACCCTATCCATCTGTCCATTAATCCATCCATCATCCAGACTTATATTATCTCTTCAGGAGCATAGGGAATCGGATCTAGGTTACTAACTCTATACAGTTAAGCCGAGTGACCAGTCTCCCCTCTCGAAGAATTACATGAGTAGTAAGCCCAAACCTTTCCTTGAATTGGTCAGAGTGGGGTCAGGGTATGATACCTAACCCACTAAACCACCAGGTATCCATTTGTTGGCTAAATGGTTACTACCCATCGTAGTAAATGGTATCTTGTGTTACAGAAAACCATTTGGCCTGTCTCTTTGTCTATAGTCACCTGAAGATAGCGATATATTGAGTGAGTGTATGGTGAGTGCCTCCACTTAAACTTATTACCTTACATAATTTCTCTTGTCCTATCTCCTCTCTTCCTTGCGAATTTCCTCCTGTCTCCGACATTCCTATCACTCTTCTTGCCTACCCTTCCCCCTTTCCCCCCTTCCCTCTTCCTAAGGACCAGTCCAGCCCGGGGCAAGAGGCAGGCTGTGTCCATGTACGGCCAAGCAGCTGGTCTTGCCTCATAAGGTATACGTTCTGGTTCGCTGCTCGCCACACCGGTCTGCCACCTCACCACACCCAGTATCAGTAGGCCTACTAACCACACATTTTGGGCTGCCATTTTGTACGTGTTTGCCGTTAAATATCAACATTCCGTAGAAACATACATGAAAATGAAAACATAAGACTACCTTACGTAAGACAGATTAAGTAAGAACAGATGCTGTACTACGAGCCAGCCAACATTCCGTAGATTCAGACCTTCTCCCAACTGTCACTTTTATTTTGATACATTTTCTTCCTACTGATCAAATAGTGGTCTGCGTCACGCAGTATGTTGATATATATTCGTTAATTTCAACCACACTTTCCTTGAGTCTTGGGTGGTGACTGAGAAGGTGCAGTTCTAAGAGCAAGTTGGCTGGCGCGGAATATAGGGAACATCCCATATCAGTGAGAATATGGCACTTGGGACGGACTTTATTTGGTGGTTGAGAGGTGGGTATGAAAGAGCCGGGAGGGGTGATGGAGGTGTGTCTTGGGCTGGGGAGGAGACGGCGTGGAAGGAGGGGATGTGGGGGCGGGGAGAAAAGGGTAAGAAAACCAGGAGGGGTGCTAGAAATGAGTCTTTGTTTGGGGAGGGAGGAGGGTAGGAATGGTGTTGGGAGGGTTGGGGTGGGAAGGGGAAAACGAGAGAGCCTGGCGGGGTGCTGGAGGAGTGTTTGGAAAGGAGAGACTAGGGGCTGGGAGGGGTAAGGGTGGGAAGAGGAGAATGAGAGAACCTGGCGGGGTGCTAGAGGCGTGTCTTGGACAGGGTGGACACTAGGGGGTTGTGCTGCGGGATGAGAGTGGGGAGGGGAGGGTGAGAGAGCCGAGGGGGGTAGGGGTACTGGAGGAGTAATGATGGTGTTGGGAGGGGCTAAGAATCATAGATGGAGGAGGGTGGGTGGGTGTGATAGAATGAAAGGAATAAATGGATGGAATGCTGATGGGTACAGACAATGTGAGGGTAGATGCTGTGTGAAGTTGGAAGGTTGTAGATGGAGCTGGGTTGCTGTGGGTGAGTGGGGGTGCTTGTTGAGGCTGTGGTTTGGTGGTAGAAGTAGTGGTTATTTATGGTTGCTACAGGTTGCCAATATGATGTAGAAATACCTTTTGGAGTTATTTCAATTTGTTACAGATAGCTGGAGGTGTTTTATATTTAATTCGGAGTATTTATGGACGAAAAAAAGTAGTAATGCGAGTCGGGGGTGGGGGGATGGCTCAAGGGGGTGGGTAGGTTAGTGGGCGTTGGTATTCATTGCCTACGTGGGCATGTGGACAGAGACCTGAGAAGGCGAGAAGCACGATAGGGACTGTGGGAAGTAAGAGAAGGGAGAGAGAATGTGACAGAAGAGATGAGGGAGACATTGTAGCAGAGAAGAAAAGGAGAAAGATAAAATGCAAATATAATAGAAAGCTGAGAAGAAGGGAAAGGAAAGGAACAAAACAAAGGACACCTTTGATAGCTTCATCCACTCCTGCAGTATTATAAGAAGAAGGTAATACTTATCAAAGGATAAGGAACGACCTCCAAGGGTTCCACCTGGCTAAAACCTAGTCCAGATGGATGTCTAGCTCCTTGCATAATTTCATATTACAAAGGGGAAAACGAAATACTTCGCTGACATCCGTGGGAACCGCCTTCCCGATATAGGAGCGGGGGAGTCCCACCCTAATTAAAATCTGGTTCTGGTGAAGTTCTGCTACTGTGTAAAATTTCGTGTTCTTAGGTAAGAAACTATGACTTTGCATAACGGCTTTGGCCGGGAATCCCGGTGGCCACCCCCTCTGGGGGTTAGCAAGGGACTCACTTTTCCTAAACCTGACCTGAGTGAAGGTCTACCATTGTGCAAAGTTTGGCTTTCCCAACACCTCCCCCCCCCCAGTTAAGCCTGAACTTCATCCTTTAAGATCGTACGGTAACGTAATGAGTGAGTGAGTGAATAACACAGTTAGGGAGAAACACTGCATTTGGCCGCCCCTGTGGGTGCAACAAAACTGTGGAGATTAATAGAGCACTGATAAGGAGGAGGAGTATGAGGAGATAATGTCTAAAAGATGACGAAGCGTAAAATGAAGAAGAAGAAGAAGAAGAAGCAGAAAGCAGAGCGAGCAATAAAATGGAATTCAGTCAGTAATACATACACATACATGTAAGGAAGAGGAAGTTAAGAAGAAAATACACATGATGATTTATGGCCGCTCTCGTGTGGGGATATTGGGTTAGTGAATATTTATGCATTACCCTATCGGTGTAGCTACCTTGTTTACACGCAGTTTGGTTTAATTTATTTCCTCGTTTTTCTCTCAGCACCTGATTTCTTTGGTATGACAGCTGATCATTGTTTGCACTTACACGCTCCTGATGTTCACAGTCAAAATATAGTTGCATTCAAACTCCATTTACTAAACTCGTGGCTTAAGAGTCTCGCGCCGCGTGAATGGATGCTGACCACTCTTGCATCTTTTAATTGCTTAATCCCAACCATCGCTTGTTTTACTGAAGACAGCTTGACGTTGCTTAAATATACCGAACTCGATGTCCTTCCATTAAAGAAATATCTACGGTAAATACATTAACACACGAGCCTAGTTCCCTTTGTCTGGTTAAAGTGATATCGATACCGGTTACGGGTTGGCCACGGGATGGACATTGTACACTGTGGCCGGTTTTCTCGTAGGGTAAGGAGGCTTCCTTGCATCTCTTACTAAACGATTTAATTTCCAAACTACCCATTAATAATCTCTTTCTTGCTTCTTATACTTTTAATATAGACATAAATTGCATGAATAACACAAGAATATAGTAAAGGAGCAGAATCAGAAATAAACCGTTTAGGAAGACGTTGTTAGTAAGCTTCCTAACCGCACGAGAAGACCGCCCCTTGACTGTGACAGAGTATTTGTATTTTTTTTTTTACGTATCCGACTCTGGGCAAAGGCTTCAGGGCCTATTCCCAAGTCCCAGTAGTCTTCCCTTCCATTCCGCCACCCACCCAGTCTCTCCAGCCGCAGAGTCAGGAAACAGCGTGAAGGAGCACAATGATGTAAAGGA
Source organism: Coenobita brevimanus (assembly GCF_032717465.1). Taxonomy (NCBI): domain Eukaryota; kingdom Metazoa; phylum Arthropoda; class Malacostraca; order Decapoda; family Coenobitidae; genus Coenobita; species Coenobita brevimanus. The sequence continues at coordinate 15,691,712 of NC_136960.1, read as the reverse complement.
AAATTTACATGAAAACGTTTGAAGACAAGATATTTTCTTAAGGAATGCTTGCAGTTGCACTCTGGAGCGTAATGGCTTCAGAGAACAGAACACGATATTATTTAGTCACATTCAGTTCCTCAGCTGTCGTATGCAGTGATCTATGGACTCTACGCTTGACAGTTTTAAGTCACTCACAACCAGATCCCGGTGATCCACAGTTTATTGCAGTTGCTTTATTTCTTGCTTGTTACAGATCGTTGACAGCGATTCATAACATCTTGAATTTGGTTGATTTTTTTTTTTCCTTGGAGTGAACAGTTTGAGGGCTTTGGCCTTTGGTTCCTTCTTCCTTGAAAAAAAAATAAAAATAAACCAGTCCACTTCAGTTCAGTATACTCTGTTCCATCACTAGTTACCAAGTGAGAGTTTGAGTGTCGTGTGGTTCCATGGTAAAGGATTGCAACAAAGACTGAATTGTTGATGTGTATGTCAGCATTGTTTTAACCCGTTGCCTGCAGTGGATTCTCGTGAACTACAGTAATTCTCTGGCGCTAAGTGTGATAAAGCATAAAGTTTTTAAATCACGGTAACAACGATAATTGAAATGAATTTTAAGCTTTTTGCCGCCACGAGTTTCCTTATGCGAAATATAAACGTCTGACGATAACTAAAGCAAAATAGAAACTCTGTACACGGCTGCCAAAGGGTGAAATTTGAGTAGGATGACTGAGAGCACTGCAACCACGACTTTGTTGACTATCAATATTGGGGCCTGACCTTCCACTATCTCTTTTTACCTTTCCCTCTCCCTCCCTCCATCTGCGTATCTTTCTATCTGTATTCCCATATCCTTTCCATGGCATTCGTGTCTTCCCTCTCT
>NC_136960.1:15433075-15690750 GCF_032717465.1 Coenobita brevimanus | reverse complement strand
AGGACACCTCAGACTGAGGGTATTCAGAAAGAGGGCTTGTATTACATTGCTCTGATCGAGGTGTTGTATTGCCCTTTAGGTGAAGAAATATGTAGGTGTTTTTTCATTGCTCACGTGTTTGGAATGTCTGGAGGTGGGATGCTTTTGAAGGAAGCTTGGTAATGTTTGAGTGGCGATGGTTTTATGTGCCTAGTTGAAATGTGTGGCTCTGTCATATACGGCAAGGGATGTTGTGTGGTAGCAGCATTCTGCCGGGTAAAACTGTGCCTCTCATATCAAGGACTTAGAGTGTAAGTGGGCTCTGGGATTAGTATTGGTACCAGCAAGCGATACGCTGAGCGTTGTTCTCTGTAGCCTACAAGGTGTTGTAGTTGGTGTTCTATAGAAGTTGAGCCATACCAGGAAAGAATAGGGCAACACTGATCGAATATCTTGTTTGTAGGGTAGATGGAGGGTTCCTTTTTGTTGTCCAAAATCTGTCTCTGTGATCTAAGTCCGTTTCATCTGGGGGCTTACGCCTCTTTATGTCTTGTATGTGGTCCCAGAAGGTGTGTCCAGTGTCACGTCGCATTGCAGTAAAGGATCATAGTGAAGGAGGTATGTGGCACAGTCACATCGTTACGTGTAGGTTATGGTGTATCTGTGCCACTGATGATGAGGATGGTGGTGGATTTGGTTGAAGCAATTATCAACATGTTGACCTTGACCCATGCCTGATGTGTAAAAGAAATCTTATTATGCCTGGGCTTGGGACCAGTCTCAAATCCGACTTCCAAACATGACTCAAGCCCCGTTCTCTGTGATACAGTAAAAACAGGTCAAGATTTCTCACTCCACTTCCTTCATCATCAGCCCCACTGCATATATCCTTATCAACACTCCTTAACTTACTGCAAACCAAATTCATAATTCTGCAGTCAACTTGCCTCCCTTCTTATTTTACTGTACCTGGCTGTCTGGGTGCCTTATATAAGGAGTGACCTTGCTGGCAATGTAAACACAGGGATGTTTGGTTCGTGACAGCGACCCTCATCGCTACTGTATTACTTAAGGTAACATTTTTCAGCGCTGGAATGTTATCCTTCTAGCTTTTACTGTCGGCTTATTCAGGAGGGACTGTTTGTTGGTGGAAGAAAGGAGGGGATATAGGGATGGAGTGTCCATTAATATCCGTTCAGAAATTTGTCGCACGTAATTTTATCAATAGACACTTATTTTATACCCTTCCCTTAACCACCCACAACACTTGATACCCTTCCCCTAACCACCCACAACACTTTGATACCCTTCCCCTAACCACCCACAACACTTGATACCCTTCCCCTAACCACCCACAACACTTGATACCAATCCCCTAACCACCCACAACACTTGATACCCTTCCCCCTAACCACCCACAACACTTGATACCCTTCCCCTAACCACCCACAACACTTGATACCCTTCCCCTGTACCCACAACACTTGACCCCTTCCCCTAATACCCACAACACTTAATTCTTCCTTCCCCTAACCACCCACAGCACTTGATGCCCTTCCCCTAACCACCCACAGCACTTGACACCCTTCCCCTAACCACCCACAACACTTGATACCCTTCCCCCTAACCACCCACAACACTTGATACACTTCCCCTATCTATCCACAACACTTGATACCCTTCCCCTTACCACCCACAACACTTGATACCCTTCCCCTAACCACCCACAACACTTGATACCTTTCCCTTAACCACGCACAACACTTGATACCCCTTCCCCTAACCACCCACAACACTTGACTACCCTTCCCCTAACCACCCACAACACTTGCTACCCTTCCCTTAACCACCCACAACACTTGATACCCTTCCCTTAACCACCCACAACACTTGATACCCTTCCCTAACCACCCACAACACTTGCTATCCTTCTCCTCTGCTGAGGAAAAGCAGGAAAGACAGAAAACATGGCACAGCCGAGGAAGAAGGGTCTGTTCCATTTGAACATGAAGACGATTGATAAGGCATCAGATCTGAGAATCTTTAAGTTTGTCACCCAGAAGTCGAAACACCTCTTCCAGTGTTTGAAGCTGCATACTCCGAAAAGCATCAATGACCTCTGCCCCATTCCTGATGTCATGGCCCACCTCAAAGTGGTCAATGGCGCTGCTGAGCTTGGGCGATCAGACTGGCAATGGACTCCAACGGTGAGTCTGATGAAGAATGAAGAAGAACGGCAGCTGACCTTCCATGTTGTGCAGCACCACAGAGCCTTCTACGACTCGACCAAAAAATCCCACATGTAATAAACTAGTTACTCTTGTAGTACAGCTCAACAATATTGTTTCTTTTTATACCATATCGTTTGCTTTTTACCTTTCTTCACTTAACCTTTAACGTACTCAAATCAGTTAGATTTATAGAATGCAGGGGTAGTGAGGCACGACTTTGCATTGATAAAAAACCATAAACTTTTGCTTGAATGTGTTGCTTGTACAGTGGAATCGATTACATACTTTGCCCACCAAAATATCCAATTTTGATTTTTTCCCCTATAAATGCTGGACGCCCTAACGCCCTTATATATATATATATATATATATATATATATATATATATATATATGGATGGGGTGATGAGAGAAATAAAAACACGAGGATTGGAGAGAGGGATGGCGTTGGTAATGAATGGTGATGGATGAAATATCTCAAATTTGTTGTATGCTGATGATGCAGTGCTAAATGTAAATACCGGACAAGAGCTTGGTAGACTAGTACAGAGTTTTGCTGATGTGTGTGAGCGTCGTGGCTTGATAGTAAATGTAAAAAAAGAGTAGAAGTGATGATAAACGAGAGAGAAGGTGACTCCCAGCGTGATGCTACAGTGAATGGAGGGAGACTGGAATTGGTGAGAGGGCTCAAATACCTGAATTAGTTACAGTGATAGAAAAGAGAGGAAAAATGTGCAAAAGACGTGGAAAGTAGAGTGACACATGGAAGACAAATAGCTGGTGCTATGAAGGCCTTCATGAGAAACAGAGGCAGAGTGTTGCAGATGCGCTTGAGGCTTACATGAAGAAATGTTAGTGCCAACTTCAGCTTGTGGATGTGAGATTATGGTACTGCATGAAAAATGAAAAGTCAAGAGTGGAGAGCAGTGGAGATGGGACTGCCGAGGAATGTATGTGGAGTTCAGAGAATGGACAGGATACGAGATACTGTGATTCGTGAAAGATGCCGAGTGAGGAAGTCTAGCGGACACCAGAATCGCAGAGAGTATATTGAGATGGTATGGTCATGTGGAGAGAATGGATAACAACAGTGGTGAAAAAGGTATATCTGAGCAGATGTAAAGGGGGAGGAGGCGAGGTAGACCAAGGAGAAGATGGAGGACATATGTTGGATGAGTGTGTGAGGAAGAGTGTGTATTGAAGTTGGTGAAGCTAGGGTACTGACAAGAGATCGTGCTGGCTGGATGAATGTTGTGAGAAGTGCATGATCAGGGATTTGACACGCACGCTTGACAGCGTTCAGTTTGACTGTCGGATACGATTATGTGGAAATACAGAATGTGGTGAAAAGTTTTTTGGCTTTTCAGATGGAGCCAGGATTCCGTGGGCTTAAATGATGAGTGAATGGAAGTGTGGCCCACTGGACTGGGTAAGCTTGGGTTGTCTGGACGTTGCTACTCCTCCACCCTGCCCCTAGGGTGGGATAGAGGGTCCGGATGATGATGATGATGATGATGATGATGATACATAAGAATCTTAACGATTGTAGACGCTGTCATGCCTTCCCAGTGCACAGATTACGGCAACATTAAAGGTAATTCTATAAACTCACATCATAATTTGTTAAAAGGTTTCACGTTTATTACATAACAGGACTCCCTCAGTCCACCACCATCACCATCTGTCATCAGTCTACCCCACCACCGTCACACCTACCATTTTCAGAACTGCATGCCCTTGTAAAAACTAATCCCCACCACCCACAGTCCACTACTTTCATCACTACCACCCTGCCTGCTTTGCAGTCAAATGTCCTACCTCCCTGCGGGATATGAGTCAAGCTTGCGTCCGAATTAGTGTGTTGCCTGCCATTTTTACTTTTTGTCCCACCAGCGTTTTTACCTCCAGCCCTCTTGTCATTCTCCCTACCTCCTTCCCTGTATTCCTGCCTCTCTCTATGCATGCCTACCTGTGTGCGTTGCTGGGTGCTTTCTGTTTGTAGTGGCCTTGGTAGGAATGTTAACATAAACAAGGTCGGTGCGTGGGCAGCGACTCCTCTGCTGCCACGTACATAGGTTAGGATGGAGGTTGGGTTGAGGGGGAAGCCATACAGTGCATGACACATCACTCCATGTGATACTTGTCTTACCCCCTCATTCTGCAGTAGTAACCCTGTCCAGTCTTAATTCCTAAAATCAAAGGACGTACTCGTATTTCTAGATTTTTTCGTGAGTTCTCCATTTTACATTTTTACTCAGGTTAGAAGAACACTGTAATAGTAAATGAGTTTTTAAAAGTTGAATTTAACACTTCCAGTTTGAATATATCTCTTAAGCTGAATAAAACCTTCTGGAAATAGGAAAATATAAATATGAGAAACATTCCCGGTCTTGACATGTACTTAGGATGCACTTGTCCCTTGTCTACCTGTGTGTTAGTATGTCTGTCTTGATGGGTGCTGTGTGTCTAGCACTACTATGAAGTTACTCTAGCAAAGTTACTCTGCCAGGTCCGTTTACCCATCTATTTCATGCCTTTAAAATTTGTCTCTTCATCCAGACAGTGTAAGTTCCTTCTTGCGTCCGTGTTAGTGTATTTTGTACATACACACACACACACACACACACACACACACACACACACACACACACACACGCACACGCACGCACGCACACACACACGCACGCAAACACACACACACACACACACACACACACACACACACACACACACACACACACACACACACACGCACGCACACACACACACACACACACACATTTATTCATCTTGCTGAATGTGTGAAAGTAACCTTATTCTGTCTAGTACCAATATCCTTATCTATCTGTTTCTCAGCCAATCGTATCGACATCACATCTCCAGCATCATCTTAGGACATATACCCCCTATGCCTGTCAGCATACTGTACCACCTGCCATGCAGTATGTCACCTTACCCCACCACTAGCACTTACCTTCAGTGATGAACAAACTGACACACCACCACACACAGTGCTGTCTTCATGCCATACCTCTGTCCAGGCAGGGGCATACTGGGTAGAGCAGGTCAGGGGCTGGACAGTGCGAGGCAGGATTCTTCGAGACTAGACAGATACAGATTGGGGACTGGTTTGACTGAGCGAAGTTGACTTGAACTGGGTGGGGAATGTTAAGGCAGATGGTGTAGCGAGAAATGGATATGATTAAGCGCTGGACTGGAGTGGATCTGGCAGGACTGGATTGTGAAAGGCAAGTTTATATTCGTTTCACTGTCTGCAACATCCACCACCACAGCAGCACAGGTGGAGTGAATGGAATGTGGACTGGTGCCGGGACCTGCCCACGGCGCAGGGGTGGACAGGGTGGGCAGGGTGGAGAGGGGGCGGGAAAAGGTAGAGAGGTGGAGGTGTAGCAAAAAGGGAAGGGGGAGGCAGGGAGGTGGAGTAGGCAGGGAAGAAGGAAGAGAAGGAAGGATGTCATTAAGACTGAGGTCGGCAGTGAAGTGCAGTAGAAGGTTAGTCATAAAAATGCTCACTTAATTAAATATTAAAGCTAGTTACTAGAACTAAATGACTTTTAAATGTTACTGCTCTGTCAAAGTTGGCCACATTACAAGGCAGTATCATCGTTTGTAAGAGGAAATGCATTGTTTTATTTAACTGGAAACAATTGCCAGTAGTTTTATAGCAATGATCCGTTATGTAATTCGACGGGTCTGTTGCAAAAATATTTATAAGTTGTCATCGTCATCTTTGAAAATTCTGTATACCTGATCCATTCGCATTCTTAACTCTTTGTTTAACAGATTACTTTTTCTAAATGTTTCACTTATGGTTTGCTTCTCAGTGTATGTATCAATTTTGTCACCGATAGATGTTCTCTGGGCTCAGAAGGAGACTGTGGGTATGTAAGTGGGCATCACTCTACTTAGTCTCCACTCCACCCAAATGATCCCGCTTCTTGATGTTGAATTGGCGATAATTCATCCAGCCTCACTCATTCTTATATGTCCCTTTTATGGACTTTCTACTTTTTTCTCCCATGCATTTTAGATAGCTACAGCTATAAAAGGAGCAGCAAAAACAGACGGTGTAAGATACAGGTGTTCTTTTGACCACAAGAACACACAGGTGTTTTCAAAGGGCTGTTGACAACGACATATGTGATGGTGAACAGTAACCTATCAGATCATACGGCCATAAAAGGTGTCACTTGAGTATAAGAATGTGTAGCGTCAAAAACAGTATTGAGTGTGATGTGCTTTATCTTCTTTGGTATGGATTAAGATTCGTTTAGAGAAACCAGGTGTTCGTACTCACCTGCCCGTTGGTAGCTACTACCCTCAGCATATTCGGTGACTTTACAAAGGGAGAGAGCATCATAGGACTGAGAGTCGCCGTCAGTACAGGCACAATGGAGCGAGTTCTTGTACCGTCCATTACCTATTGGTTAATTGTTTCAGTATGAATTACAAACCACAGTTGACGTGATGGAGTGACTGACGATGACGTTGTAAAGGAGATATAGACGACAACGCGAGATGATAATTTTCGCTGTCCACAGTGAAGCTGTCACTAGGTAATTACTACCAAATTATCTGTACGGAGTCTCATAAACCACCAAGCAACAAATTTTTCCTACTGATCTTGACCTGAGTATATACATTAAGTAGATAATATCAGTCTTTTGAAGATAGAGAGTCCAGTTTCAGTGCTGTGGATAGCAAGACTGGCAGAGTCTGTTCTCCCTTACCATCGTCATTATTCTGACGATGCCGTCGATAACTGCAACAGATGGTGACATTTATCGCCATCATCCTGACAAAGGAGGAAACCAGCTGGGTGTCGTAGCCAAGCCGACCTCATTTACAGCTCTGAGATCCCCTCTGTGCAGGTGCTGAGTTATGAGAGCCACCAATCTGTCTGTCTTTTCAAGAGTCACAGTTTCTTCCATCATGATGCTATCATGATGAGAATGAAACGTCTTTTATGGTCGCTAAAAGGATTAGGAGCTCAGTGCATCGTGTGAGATGGGAGGTTCCCCTGCAGCACCACTACTGTTGTGCTTGCATATTGGCCACACAACTCAGGTGCCAAGGGTCGGGAGGGAAGATATGGTGTGGGTGGTGGTCTCTGCACAGGTCACCCTCACACTCCCTTCATATGGATGACTGGCGGGGAAATTGCTTGCTGTTGAATGTATGAGTGGAATCATGGTAAAAAGGCTAAGTGGACTGCTGGAAAATGCTGATAAGAGATAAGATAAAATTAGGAGTCCAAGAAAAGATCCTCACCAGCGAAAACGATTTAGACACGGGCTAAAGAGAGAAGCAAGCCGGGTGAGTTATGATTAGTGCTGAGGTTGAAGGCACATTCGCTTTGTCTCAAGTTGGGTTTGAAGTATGCTCGTTTGGGCTGGGCATGTGAATTTACCTATTTGTATTTACCTGATTGTGATATACAGGAAATAAGCTACGCTCAAAGTGGGGTCCCGTCTCTGTTTCTCAGTAAGTCAAATTTTGCTTTAAATTCGTTTAAGTTTTTAGACTGGACGATCTCTTTGTCCAGGCTATTCCACAGGTCTTTGCATCTATAAGAAAAACTATATTTCTTAATATCCTTCAAGCAGCTTGGCCTCCCGCTTCATTCCGTGTCCTCTTGTTATTCTCTTATCCCATACAAACAGATCTTCTCTGTCAGTTCTATCTACTCCCATCATGGTCCTGAACACTGCAATCATGTCGCCCTCTCTCTCTCTCTCTCGTTTCCTCTAAGGAGAGAGCAAATCCAGCTTTTCCAGTCTCTCGCTGTACGACAGATCTCTCAGACTGGGGACCACCTTGGTTGCTGTTTTTTGTATTCTCTCAATCTTGTTTATATCTTTCTTTTTGTGTGGGAAACCACACTACTGCTGCATATTCTAACCTGGGGCGGATCATGGCCACTGCCAGTTTTTTCATCATCTCCTCATCCATGTAATGAATTGCTGCTCTTTATGTTAGATCAAGAGTTTATACGTCTCTCTAACTGCCTTGTTAATATGTTCTTCAGGTGACAAACTATCCTGGACCAGCACTCTCCAAATCAGTCTCTTCTTTCGCTTTTGTGATTGGTTTATTACCCATCAAATAATCCAGTGATGGCCTCTTGGTACTTTTACCCATTTCCAGTATTTTACATTATTTTGCGTTGAATTTCATTTCTCACATCCGGCTCCAATCATGTATCCTATCCAGATCCTCCTGCAGCATTTTACAGTCCTCCTCAGCCTCCACCTTCCTCAAGGTCTTTGCATCATCAACAAACAAACTTGCATACCTGTTCACTCCATCTACCGTATCATTTACGTAAATCAGGAACATTAGTGGCACCAACACCGAGCCCTGTGGGACTCCACTTGTTACTTCCCTCCATCCAGACATCCTATCCTTTATTACTGTCGTCATTTGTCTGTCTCTCAAAAAGTCTCTCATCCATTCCAGGAGGTTTCCCTTCAGTCCTCCTATATGCTCTAGTTTCCACATTAGTCTCTTATGGGATACCTTGTCGAAGGCCTTCTCCAAATCTAAATACACACAATCCACCCAACTGTCTCCTGCAGCACGTCAATCGCTTTTGAGTAAAAGCTCAACTGGTTGGAAACATATGGCCTTCCACTGCGTCATCACATTATTCATTGTTCTATTCAACAGTATAATGCCCCACGAATATTCACTTCCTCCTGTGTGTGTGTGTGTGTGTGTGTGTGTGTGTGTGTGTGTGTGTGTGTGTGTGTGTGTGTGTGTGTGTGTGTGTTTCCGTCACTAAATATTGCATGAACTGGTGGAGGGGTGGTGAATTGTAGATGTGTGAAAACTGAGTGAAAACAGTGGAAGGGGGGCAGGGATATGACTGTGATGGGGGAGCAGGCTCGTGAAAATGGTGAATATAAAGAGTGATTATAATGGTGTGTTTATGAGGCCAGAGTTTTATGGTGGTGGAGAAACACCCCGGGGAACTTTTAGCAATATTAAGGCAAGCATTAAATGTCCTTGTGTAATAAGAGATATACATGGTAGGGCAGTGGATACTGGAGAGTCGTTGGTAAAAGAAGGTAGTGTTTGGAAATTGTCTGTAGCTACTATTTGCTGATGATGCCGTATTGTTAAGATGAATGATAGTTGCATGGAATGGTGAATAAGTTTCAAAAGGTGTATCAGAAACGAAATAGGACTGTGATTAGAAAAGTGTAAAGTTATGGTTTTTGGTAAAGTAATGGAGTGCATAGTAAGATCGCATGGTCAGGAAATGGAAAATGTGAGTACCTTCAAAATATTCAGCCAGCGTGATGAGAATGGACGGAATTTTAAAGGATGAAGTGCATATACGGACACAGAACGCATTAAAGGTTGCAGGTTCACTGATAACAACGATAAGGAACAGGAAAGTGAGCATGAAAGTAAAAACTTCTGTATGACAGTGTTGTGATCACCACTCTAACGAATGGAGGTGAAGTTTGGACCATGTTGGAAAGACAAAAGTCAAGAGTGAGAGGAATGAAAATGAGTTACCTGAGAGGAGCATGTGGAGATCTGATAGGAGCATGTAGAGATACGTGGAGGGATACACATACATTATGAGGAAGTGAAGGAGCTTTGTGGTGTTGCTGTGGATGTATTGGGAAGCATTCGAAGAAGTAGCCTACCGTGAGATGGTTTGGCCATGTGAAGAGAATGGAGAATGAGAAATTGAATAGGAGAGTGTATATGCGTGAAGTAGAGGGGGAAAGGGGAAGGGAGACCGACGATGAGATGGGGGGATTAGATGATATGAGTGAGGGGTGTGTAAACTGAGTTGGGGATAGGACAATCACGTGGCGAAGACAGAATTACATGTAGGCTTTTCGTTTGTAACCATCCCCTCCAGGATAAAGGCGTCTGGCTGTAAACAGGTAGATAGCAATGGAAGGGACATTAACAGCCTCCCAGCCTTTATCTGCTTCTATTTTGCCGATTTAGAAAGAATGGAAGCTTGTGAGCTGGGGGCTTTGACTGGGATGTTGGTTGTGTTGGGAGGGACTTGGGTGTTGTCTAGGTACTGGGGTGAGCGTGTGGGTAATGCCTGGGGCGTTGATTGTGTTAGGAGGGACTTGGGTGTTGTGTAGGTCTTGGGGTGAGAGTGTGGGTGGTGGCTGGGGCGATGGTTGTGTTGGGAGGGCCGTGGGTGTTGTGTAGGTATTGGGGTAAGGGTGTAAGTGATGGCTGGGATGTTGGTTGTGTTGGGAGGGACTTCGGTGTTGTGTAGGTATTGGAGTGAGGGCGTGGGTGGTGGCTGGGGTGTTGGATGTGTTGGAAGGGACTTGGGTATTATATAAATACTGGAGTGTGAGTGTGGGTGGTGATGGACAGAGAGTGGGTGTGGACAGGAATCAACGTCCTAGTGGAAACTGACAGATGATGGTGAAAGAAGATGACAGGAAGAGACACCACACTCTGCACCAGCCCGTGATGTCTCTCACCGTATCCCACAATCAGGTCTTCATCCATCATTCTTTCTTCTCCTATCGATACCTCTGTAGTTATCCCTCATATCCCCTTCCATTAAAGCATCAAACAGTCATTAATTTCTCAGCCCATTCTTCTTTTTCCTGCTCCTCCTCCTTCATGAATATTTTGTCTTTTAACCATTCACCAGATGTACATTTGTTTCCTTTTCCTTCACTCACTTCTCTTACTAAGCCATTGTTTGTTAGCAACTTTTTTGTTATTCTTTATGTTTATCCCACCTCTCTCTCTCTCTCTCTCTCTCTCTCTCTCTCTCTCTCTCACACACACACACACACACACACACACACACACTGTCGACTAATTCTGTATAATTTCTTCCCAGCAGACAAGCCTTTATATTTCGAATCTTGTGTTTTTCACTACTTAATTTTCTTTCCAATACAGTAACCGGTTCCATCAAACATGCATTCAGATTCATATTACATTTTGATTGCTCTTATCCATCGTTTCTAGCTCATCCCATTCCTACCTCTCCACTTCATCCTCATCCCGTGGTATCCTCACACCAACCCATCACCTTACTCACTTCATCTCTCTCATCTCACTCCCTAGGCATCTTCAACCCTGATTAAGCTCCCTACAATTTATGGATGCTAACAAACTGAAAAGAAATGTCTGGAGAATAATATCTTTTTCCATGCATTGGATATGTCCCCTGTCTTTGCGTGGCCTATTTCTCCCATCCAGTTATAAGTCTAAGTTGGCCTGTTGGCATGTGCTGCTGCCCATCTTTTTCCCATTCTGTTCATTCATTAGGCTGTTATTCTTCATTCTGTTATTCACTGGGTCTTTTATACCTCTTCCGCATCTTTTACTTAACTTGTTTTCCCTTATATCTTCCTCCTCCTCTCATCCCTTAAACTTTCATCTTATTCGTCAAGCGTGTATATCTTTGCCAACCAGGGCTGTTTCTAGCCTTTTGGGGACCCTAGGCAGAATGCTGTTTGGGGGCCCCTATCTTATGAAACTATGGTGGGGGGATTCCAAACCATCTTAGGTGATCAGGGGGCATGCATTTAACATTTAAATACTTCAATTTGAGGCACTTTATGAGGTAAAATAGGCCAGATCGGTGAAATCGTTGGAAGAAAAATAGAATAGCTCAAATAATAAACTCAGAACAGTGGAATAACGCCTCTTCTTAGTTCTTACGTTCACACATCACACGTGGTGTCATTGACGCCGGTGAGACAAGAAAAAGACCAGGGATGCCAGACGAAAAGGCGCGAACAAAAGCTAAGAGAGCCAAGAAATAGCCAAGCACCTCAACCTCGAGTCACTTTACACATATTTTAATTTCTTAAAAAGCTAATATTGGCAGCTTGGTGGCCCCCTAGTGGCATCGGGGGCCCCAGGCAACCGCATACTTCGCCTATACCAAGAAACGGCCCTGTTGCCATCTCTCTGCTAACACTCTAGTCTCCCGTCCCTCCTTCTCTCATATTTTCTGCCTCACTCAGACCTACCCTCCACCCCATATAACCCCTTCCCCCTCCTCCAACTCCTATACTCCACACCCGTCCCCCCAAACCATCCAGCTGTCCGCCATTCTACCCTCTTCTACCCGTACAGTCAGCTCTCCACCATCCCTTCTGTGCAACCTCTTCCACTCCACCTGAACTCCCACCCCTCTCCCCTATTCCATCCACCCTCACTTCCCCCTTAACTAGATCTTTGCAGTTTTTCTCTCCCCTCCCTTGCCTTTCCTCCTACCTACTATCCTCTCTAACCTCTCCCCTCCTCTTCCTTCCTGTTATCCTCTCTAACCTCTTCTACCACCTACCTATTATCCTCCCTAACCTCTCCCTTCTCCTACCTCCCTTCCCTACCTCTTCCCCAACAGACTTGGGGCAAGTGGCGGGCACTGTCCATATAAGGTTAAAAAACCGGTTTGTCAAGGAAGGTCCGTGGTTCGTAATTGTAAAAGACTTTAACCATTTTTGCACGGCAAACGAGTCTTGCTAGCAGTGAAATATTACATCGAATAATTTTATTTTTCGTATTTCTCACGTAAATGTACTCTAGTTTGGTTAAGTGTTTGGTGGCGATGTAAGTGAAAGGAAGAAATAAACAAACTAATACCATTTACACTCAAGGGAGGTATGTGAAATACGACTCCTGGGACTGCCTTCATAAAGCGTCTAAGCCCCGGCTCATAATTTCGCCGGTTGAATAAGCTACCTAACGCCACTTCCTTAGCGACTTAGTTTTCGATATAGCAAGTTAGTATCCTTATTTATGTAATTTGTGGAATTTTGGCGTATCAGATAAAGCCAGGATTCCGGGGCTTGAATGATGAGTGAATGGAAGCGTGGCCCATTGGACTGGGCAAACTTGGGCTGTCTGACGTTGCTACTCCTCACCCTGCCCTAGGGTGGGAAAGGAGGTCCGGATGATGATAATGACGTATTTTATGCTGAGTATGGCGATATAGGAAGGATATATGTAACAAAAGTGGACAGTGAGCCGTAATAAAAAAATATAAATCGCTTAGGAAAATGTGTCAGGAGCTTCTTTAACCGACGAGAATACGGGCCCTTGTGTTTTACATAAACAAGTATCTGTGACAGCTCAAATTTATCGCGAATCATTTAGTTTTGTTCAATTTCTGATGTTATTATTCTCTCTTTTTTTGTGATAGTGTATTCAGTAGCCGTGAGAGTTACGATAAAGGCATAAACAGATGATCTTGAACAGGCCCGTATTCTCGTCGATTGAGGAAGCTCCCTAACACCTTGTACTCGGCGATTTATTTTGTTTCTTACACCATTCGGTACTCTCCTCTTCTGTGTTAATCAAATCCTTCGAGCATCGTCATACTTTGCATAGACAACGTACAAAAGGATATCAACCACCCTTATCTAAAAATAAATCGCTATGGAAGAGGTGTTTGGGAGCTTCCCTACCCGACGAGGATAGGGCTTTAGTTCGCTGGTGGGCATGTCAGGTTCCGCACCTCACCGCAGCCAGTAACCATCTCAACGTATTTGGCAAACATTTAACAGTTTCCCTCCCTCTTGCTTCATATTTTGTAAGACTGGCTTCACGGTGTACATTTACGGTGATGGGATGGGGCGTGGAGGTCGTGGGTGGGGAAGGTGGGGTAGATTGGGGGGGGGTGGGGTGAGTGAGGAGGGTGGGTTTGGGTGAGGTGGGTGGAGTGAGTGAGGAAGGTGGGTTTGGGTGAAGTGGGTGGGGTGAGTGAGGAGAGTGGGTTTGGATGAGGTGGGTGGGGTGAGTGAGGAGGGTGGGTTTGGGTGAAGTGGATGGGGTGAGTGAAGAGGGTGGCTTTAAGTGAGGTGGGTGGGGTAAGTAAGGAAGGTGGGTTTGAGTGAGGTGGGTGGGGTGAGTGAGGAGGGTGGGTTTGAGTGGGGTGGGTGGTTAATACAGTGAGAGGATGAGCTGGATGGAATGTGGGTGGGTGTCAGTGGTTAGGTTGGATGGTGGGTGAAATTTGATGGTCATTGGTGGGGTGGGTGAGTGTTGGCATTTGTTGAGGTTGTGGGTGGACGTTTTCGTTGTCCATAGTTTCGACAGGTTGTTATTACTCTCCTAGTCAGTCTCTCATTCACTATCCTGGCCATGTAGATAGGATGGAGAATGAGAGTTTGACTAGAAGTGTGTATGTAAATGAGATGAAGGGAAAACCAAAGAAGAGATGGAGGGATGGAGTGGATGGATATATGAGAGAAAGGGGTGTGTGTTGGAGGGAAGGCAGCTAAATGGCCATCTCTGAGTTGCAACTTTAGATTAACAGTAGAATATGATGCTAGTCATGAGGAAGTTTTATGGAAAGGACGCAGAGTCGTAGTACTGTCTTTTTCTGCCACTGAGGTTAAGGTTTAGGTGAAAAGAATTTAGTTATGTACTTTGATAAAGGTATGTTTGTTTACCTTTACAGAAATCCGTGCCAGAGTGAAATAGCACAAGATGCTCCATTATCCTGGGACACCATTAGAGTGACGTGTGGGGGAAGGAGGGTAGGGGTGCGAGGGATGGAAGGCAGGGGTAGGAGGGTCAGCACTCAGATGTTATCAAAGCACTACCACACACTGGCTAATGTACCAGATCACACCACCACTTATACCACATAGCTCTTTTGCCGCGGGAACAATGAAAGCAAACGTGTGGGAGGTGGGGAATCGGGGGGGGAAGGAGGGGAAGAAGGTTGCTGGGGTCTGGGCTTTGTTGCTTCAGGATTTGTGGACTGGTAGTGTGAAGGGAATGAGGAGATGAAAGGATTTAGTTAACAGAGATGAAAGGATTTAGTTAACAGAGATGAAAGGATTTAGTTAACAGAGATGAAAGGATTTAGTTAACAGAGATAAAAGGATTTAGTTAATAGAGGTGAAAGGATTTGGTTAATAGAGGTGAAAGGATTTGGTTAGTAGAGGTGAAAGAATTTTGTTGGTAGTGATGAAAGTATTTGGTTAATAGAAGTGAAAGGATTTTGTTAACAGTACCGGTACGTGCTTTTCTCATTTACCGGTGTTATGACGAAGATGGAGGAAAATATGAACAGTGAAAAGGTATTATGTTGGTAGGAATTGCTTTGTTTATTTTTGTCACTGTTAGAGTTCTATTGGGTTGCATTACGAAGGTATCTTAAAATATGAAAGCCTTTTAAACTGAACAGTTACCGACAGTACAGCCTCGCTGATATAGTGATCTAAGTGTGCGCAAGGTGTTGAACAGGCCCGTATTCCCGTCGGGTAGGCTAAGGAGGCTCCCAGCATCTCTTCCTTAGCAATTTTCCAAGCTGTCCATTAATATCCCTTTTTTGGGTCTTATACCTTCTTAATATCGACATAGATGTGCATGAATAACGCACAAGAATATAGTAACAGAGCAGACTCAGAAATATACTGGTAAAGAAGAGATGTTAATGAGATTCCTCTCCGCTCGAGAATACCGCCCTAGGTTTGCATTCCTAAACGTGACTGACATTTAAAGCTGTTGGTGGTAGTATGCCCTTTCAAATGCTGGCGCATACCCGCACCTGTCTTTCGTCCACACTGACTCACACAAACGGCTAGTACAACATTTAAGTATTCACAGGAATCCCTCTCACTGCAAATATCTTATCTCCATTCGTACTTCACCAGCATGGGAAAGGGTAAATTCTAGCTACTACTATCCCTATTAGCAGGTCTGGTCTTGCAGTGAACTTGATAACAGACTGTCGTAGTTCTAGTTACGACCATAGAAATTTGGTATCACAGAAGTGGACCGATGGGATTAGAGACGTAGAGTGAAAGTGCAAGCAACAGGCAAAAAAGTGGCAGAAGATGAATGAGAGAGGAAATGGTAGCAATTATAGCAAAAGGAACTGAAAAAAAAAAAAATAGCAATATAACCACATTATGGTGTCTGTTGGAAGTAAAGTATGATGATGAATACCTTCAAACACAGATCACAAAACTGTCAGAGATGTACAAAAAAATAAAAAAAAACTTGCCATACAGAACATAAAGAAATACTAATGAACTAGATGGGTACGGAACCAAGAGGACCGTAATATGGGGCGTCGCTAATCTCTACGGGAATGAAGCACCTTACATCCGAAAAACCTTAGTGTGTGACTGACTGAATGGGCTGCTTCAAGCATTACTGTACAACAATTAATAAGAGTTAAAGAAATACTGAGTAATTCTACAGTACATTATAAACGGAGATAGAAAAAGAGTTGAGGCAGAAAGAGAAACCAATTAAGTATACACAAAGAAGAATTAAGGGAAATAGGAAAGAGAGAAGCAGTGTTTGCAGAGAGAGAGAGAGAGAGAGAGAGAGAGAGAGAGAGTGTTAAACGGAAAGGTAAATAAACGTGTGACAACAGTTAGCAAGCACCAAAATAACGCAAAGAGAAGGGGTATATGCATATGACTATATGTCTATGCGGAAAATACGAGAGAGAGAGAGAGAGAGAGAGAGAGAGAGAGAGAGAGAGAGAGAGAGAGAGAGAGAGAGAGAGAGAGAGAGGCGTCTTAACATTTCGTGCTTCTAACAAGATGACCCCAGATGGGGTGGGTTAACAGATAAATAGGAACACCATCGAGGAGAGATAAGAGCCACAAGTAAACACACAGAAAGGATAAAGGGACAGATAAACAACCCAGAGAAACAGAAAGGAATATAAAAGGACATAAAGAAGCACAGATAAAGAGGATACGAGTCAGTGTGTGTGTGTGTGTGTGTGTGTGTGTGTGTGTTATCCACTCGTATATTTTATTTTCATCTTTTTCTCCTTTTGTCCTTCTCCTCGCTTGGTATTCCTTTTCCCCTTCGTCCATCTTACACACACACACACACACACACACACACACACACACACACACACACACGCACGCAAACACACGGTAGTGTTGGTGGTCTGCGTATCTGATGTAAGACTCACGCAGCCTATCTTTATTTTTAGATTTATAATGAAGAATGTAGCCAGATATCACACACCTTCCCCATCTTCGTCTCCTTCCCCATCCACCTTTCCTCTTCTCCTTCTTCCCTCTCGCTTCTTTCCTTCTTCTTCCCTAGTATCTTTACTTTTTTCCTGCACTTCCTCCTTCCTCTTCCTCCCCTTCTTCTCCTCCTCCTTCTACTCCTTGTATCAACTCCTATCCCTTCCTTTCCTCTTCTCTCTCCTCTCCTTTCGTTCTCGCTTTCCTTTATCCCTCCGCTGCTCTTCCATTTTTCTCTTCTATCCCTTGTTCCCTCCTCTCCCCTCTCCTCCTGCATCACATTACCCCTTCTGCGATTACACACACACACAGAGTCTGCTAGCAGCCTCAGACTCTTGGAAAATAGCCTAATCAGTGAGAGAGAGAGAGAGAGAGAGAGAGAGAGAGAGAGAGAGAGAGAGAGAGAGAGAGAGAGAGAGAGAGAGAGAGAGAGAGAGAGAGAACACATGAGGGAGGATGGAGTGTTATGGGTGGGCAAGGGGAGGTCCGTGCTGGATGGAAACAGATGTATTCTAAAATATTTTTGTCGTGGTCTCACCCCTCAAAGGATGCGGCTTCAGGTTAAAGATATGAAAGAAGGACCGAAGTAGAGACTTGGGTGATTTCATCTCTCGTCCTGATCTGCGACTCTATATCGCACAGGATAGGAGAGTGCAGAAAAGGAGGGTTTATAGAGCAGGTGAAAGAGAAACAGTGAATAGTGATGGTGGTTGTGGTGGTGGTGGTGAGATATTGGTGAAGATTAGGGTGGACCGGGGACGTGTGGTGGTGGTGGTGGTGTTGCGGCCCAGATGGAGATGAAAATGAGTAGGCCACAGATAGTGACTGTGATGGTGGTGGTGGTTGGTGGTGGGTGGTGGTTATGGTGGAGATGAGGTTGGATAGGTAACGGATGGTGGTGTCAATTGTGGTGGTGGTGGTGTAAGGGTGATGAGGGTGGATAGGTAGCGAATGGTGGCGATGGTGGTGATGGTGATGGTGGGGTAAGGGTGATTTTTTTTTTATGTGTCCAACTCTGGGCATAGGCTTCACAGCCTGCTGTAAAGGCCCAGTAGTCCTCCTACATACCATATACCTCTCCGTGTCACCACTTCGGCGTTAACACCCACCGTCCATATTGAATATATGATAGGGCTGTCTCATACAGGACTGGTGTATTGGTATTAGAGGGGTATTTTTACGACATGTCGGCGGGTCTTCTGGTAGATCAGAAAGTCTGACTTCAGGAAATTCAAATCCTTAAACTGTTCCCTGCCCCAGCGAGGATTTGAACCTGGGTCCGGTAGGACTGCAGGCCACCTCTCTACCGATTGAGCCACCGCCTCCTGGTGGTGGTGGTGGAGGAAATGAGAGTGGATAGTTATCGGTTTGTGGTGGTAGGGTGGGGAGAGGTAAAGGTGGAGATGAAGATGGGTAGGAACTGATGGTGGTGATGAAGATTGAAGGGGAGGTGTGGGAGGTGTGGGATAGTTGTTGAGAATGATGAATGAATGTAAATGTGTGAGGTTGGAAGGGTAGAGGAAAGGTTCCAGGGAAAAGGAAAGATGAGTGATTTAGAAGGGGTTGGGACAAGAGAATTTCATTCTGAATTGAAGGTGATGCTGAAATGAAGCAACAAGAGGGGAGGGTAGAGAGCCATGGATGAGGGAGCAAGGTGAGGGTGTGAGAGTGGTGAATGAGGTGTGGATATGAAATGGGGAAAGGGAATGTGAGGAATGAAAGGAAAGGGGGGAGTGAGAACAGAGTAAAATGAGAGGGATAAATTGGATAGATTGCTGAAAACCTAGGAGAGCTAACACCAGGCCAAAGATTTTTTACAATCATGAATATTCTTAAACAGCTGCTTCACTCACCACAGCAGTATTCGAGAGATATATGAATAATGACAAAAAATAAATGTCACTAGCAGATTAGGTAGGTGCTGACCCCAAGCTGTGTCAGCCATTAAAAGTGCTGCTCAGTCACTAGGAACATCCTAAATATATCCTCAAGTATCTTGAATTCCCAGGCCTATTTGTGCTAACTGGACGTTAGTACAATTGCATTTTTTTTTTAAGGGTTGTAAGCCACTGATCACACCGTTCGGCATTAAGAAATAGAAGACTCCTTCATGCTGTAAGCTGTTTCAACAAACTCACCAAAACCAGATCTCATTCATTTTTTTTAAATTTACAAATACGAGATCTCTGACCAAGTCGCCCCCGCATCCATTTTCGGCTGCAGATTCTTTTACACGATAGCCAAGAACTTGATCACTCATACCTGCATCTCTCATTTAATTTGTTTTGGCCCTCAACCTGGTGGATTGCGTAAACACAAATCCTGTTACCATAAAGGCGACTGTATCGGAGAAATCGGCATTAGTACGACTATATGCCATAGATATTGGGTTCACCATTACCCAAGGGACGAACAGATTATAAACCGAAAGCTGTGATGAATCTGCATCCTGAAAAACATACGAAGCCTGACCTAAACTCCTTGATCCAAGATTCACTGATGCCTTTGATTACTCAGGTTCCATTGGCGCTTTTGATATCTCAGGATCTTAGGCCTCGTCAGTTTTTTTTTTTTTTTTCCAAAGCAGCAGAAACTTGCGATATCTGTCTGTGGATCGTATTCATGTTTATTAAAGAATCTCTCTATTACCTCTTCCTTACTGATTTATTTTTGGATATGGCCAGCTAATATCGTTTTGTAATCTATTTATGCAAAGTATGGTGATATTGGAATGATTTACGCAACGCGGAAGAGGATGACAGGTTGTATTAAGCAAATATTTCTTAGGGAACTTCCTTAACAGACGAGAATACGGGCCAAAGAGACACACGCGTTCATCGCTCCATATGGCTTCACCCCAGCCCCCTTTTGTTCACTTTTGTAGTCAGCTTCAGTCGTTCAGATGAAACAGAAAGAACAACAAATGCAACACGAGAACCACAAAACACAGTAGCTACCGTGAGACTTGTAGTATTGCTCAGACTGGCAATCACGTACCATACATTTTCTTTAACTCCTCAGGCAAAGATACAATAAAATACCCACAGATAGATGAGATACAAAGAAATTGAGCATTATTAGTACGTGGTAGGTGACAGTACTGACAAAAGAAAAACGAAAAAAGCATGAGTGAGAATTAGTGTTGTGGGTAATGTCTTGTTATCAAATAGACAATTTTTAAAAATCATGATGGCTACGAGTAAATGGTTAGTTTAGGTCGTAAGAAATAAAGGGGACAAAGTGGAGGAGCTCACGAGGGTGGGTTGAGACTGGCTGGAAGACGTGTGACTATAGTTCGTTCACTTTAACGTGACTCAAATTTTCATCCTTAATCACTTTTATTTCACGATCTCTGTGGTAGAAGAAGACAATACTGTGGCTCTACATACAGTACTGTCTGTAGCGCTTCGTAACCGACATCCTAATCTAATGTAAATCTCCTGTTGCAGGTTAGCATTTAGAATGGAAGAAGGGCAGTTTTAGGCCAGGGTAAAGTGAAGAGAGTAAACTGTGATAGAGGGGCGTGGAGGCGATTCAGACCCAGCCATATTACATGAGGTCTGGGTTTAGGCATCAGGCAACATATAAAGGAAAGATAGCTTATTAATTTTCTACTCAATTTTCAAGAAGAGATAAGCGGAAAATTGCAATTCCCGACGTTGGCGTGAAATGTGTGGCTTAATGAGGGGAGTAATGATGACTAATTTGGCAGTAAGGCAACGTTACGGTCATTACGGGCGATACCCTGTGGCTTATCTCTCCAGGTAGGCATAATGAAGAGGATGGCCGTTAGCGTTGGGTGACGGTGAGGGTGAAATAAGAAAAAGCTGACGGTTTTTGATAACGTGCTGTTTCCCTTTGGAACCCGCTTCCACACATTAGATTCTCCTCAAACTTCTACCTACAGTAGTTAAAGTCCAACTGTTGCAGATTGTTTATGAATGCAGGACACCTGTAATCTTGCGTACGGATTATCTTATTTTTTTTCTTCCTCTTTTCATCTACTGTGAAAAAACGAACAAACAGACTTCTGTACACTTCGATCCACTAGTTTTCCATATTGTTGCTGAGACAGTCAGACAGACGGACTGGCAAACGAAGCCAGAAACATACCAGCAACCTTTTTACTGATAATCACCAACATTATCGGAACTATCATAGCCATTACTATGATTTTGTTTTCTTTCTTTTCCTACCATCTTCCCATTCCTGTCTCTCGTTTTCTTCCTTTGGGATTACTTTCGCTATCTTGATCTGGGTTCAGCCCCGCCCGAGAACGGAGACTGAAAAGGTGCCTTAGTATGTCACACCGGTTCGCCCCCTGTTGGGGTTCCCTTTGTGACAACGTGTACAGACATTCACAAACACAGCCATACCAGCACATTTTCCACATGCATTTCTAACTCCACAAAAATTTTCTGCAGTATTACCAGCGTGTGTGAAGCACAGAATGAGGGTTAGTTACAGTCAAGGCCCAGTATTTCCCAAGTGACAAGTTCGTGTTCCTCGGTTCAAAGCTATAGCTGTGTAGGAGATTGCTTGTATATACACTTATCTCCACACCGCACCACACCTGCCATACGTATTAGTACCAAACCTGAGCCACATTAAAGCAACAAAAAACTTTCTGTGGCAATAGTTGCCTGTTAGGAGTTTTTTTTTTTTTCGTAATTCTTTAGGATCCGTCAAAAATGTGGCCCCAAGACCCATAAAATATGACCTGAACGTGTATGGTAGAGCTGCATACCTGTGTCAGACTTGTGAAAACATGCATTGCAACACATACCTACATACATACATACATATATACATTCAAACATACATATACAAATGCTTTATTCACTCTATTTTTTCTGCCTCTCTGCTCTCAGTTTCACTCTTCTCTCCCTAATTCATTCTCTTTGTATTCCTGTTTCTCTCTCCTTCCGTTCGCATGGTCTCTCTCTCTCTCTCTCTCTCTCTCTCTCTCTCTCTCTCTCTCTGTCTTCTTTCCACTTCTAATACCTCATTTTCCCCTTCATCTGTCATTCTCTGCTCCTTTCTAACTTTTTTTTTGCATCTTCCAGTTCTGTCTTAAATGGCACATGGAAGCCATCTGTATTTTTCTCACCCTTTTCCCCAGTGCTCTACTTTGTGAAATAAGAGACCCAGCACTGACACTTTAGTCAGGTAATGAAGCATTTTTACTGATATGAATTCAGTTTCAGTGAGTTTTTTTTTTAATGCAAGAAAGAAGGAACCAAAGGCCAGGAGCCGCGAATTAGTTCCCTCCAAGAAAAAAATAAACAAGATAACAGAGAGACAAATTCAAGATCCGTTCCTTTCGAGATGCGTGGACGCAATGCGTTTAATAGACTGGAGATCATAGGCAGTAGGGCTAGTTGTCCACGCACCCGATCTGAGGACATTAGAGACTCACATTTCCAGTTCCATCCTGTGCCATCCTAGTCAATGTATCCTTATATATAGTCACATCCAAACAGCACTCGTTATTGTAGATATGTATAATTTAAGTCACCCCCTGCCTATTCCGCATTGTCTATAAAGGCAATAAAATTCACAGTAGAAGCCAGCTATACTGTGGAGTCCTTGCGCCATTATTTTCAAATGCCCTTTGTGATTCCCACGGATCGAGTAAATGAATATGCTATTTTTCCCCCCTGTTTATGGCAGGTATCTTGGTGAATATTAGACTAAGCCAAATATGGAGTAAACTGGATTGTGGAAAAAATCTACTTCATGCTTTAGGAGGGAGTTTAAAAGACACACAGTCAGATTAGCGTGGTCTAGATATGTCGATATTGCATTGTATCGTTGTTGGGGGTTAGTCTGTTTTATGCACATTAGCTGGCTTGAGCTCTAATGATGTAAGAAAAAATACCTGCTTGTCGGGGACAAGTTTTTGTATCCCTTGTTGCTCTCGCTTTATAACCTACGTTTCTTGTCACACTTCCTTTCGTGCCACCCCCCTCTTGACTTTGCTCTCTGTTTCTCCTCTCACTCTCCACCCACTGCCTCTTCACGTTTTCTGTTCCCTTCACATAACCTTCTCACTTAGCCCCTCTTAAACCTTTTTACTTTCTAAACTTTCATTTTATCTTTCTTTCATTTCTTTCTCCCACTCTGTCGTCTCATTCTCTTTCCTTTCATTCATAACCTCCCTTCCCACACCCCTCGTCCTCCCGTCTCTGACGCCTCCTCTTACCTTCATAGTGCCCCGGGAACTCTTTGTAACTTCCTTCTTATACTGCATTGAAAAGACCTAAGAGAAGAAAAGAAGAGTGGGTAGATGAAGTAAAGGGGAAACTCTGAGAGAGGAGTAAATGAGGAGCAGAGAGGAAGACGAAGAGATGGAGTAGGGAAGAGGTGAGTGAAAGAGAATAGGAGTTGTTATTGATGTAGAATGGGAAGAGAGGGTGAGGAGTTTGGAAGAGTGGAACAGAATAAAGGATAGAGAGGTGAAAGAAGGTAAGCAAAGAATGTAGAGTTAAAAGATCAGTACAAATGCGTCAGGAATAAAAGTTACTCTAAAAACAGAGATTTGTCTGAAAGAGAGAGAGAGAGAGAGAGAGAGAGAGAGAGAGAGAGAGAGAGAGAGAGAGAGAGAGAGAGAGAGAGAGAGATTTACAAACACACACCACACAGACCTTACGGTTCATACGAGGCGGTCCGGTCTGAACACTAATAAAATACTCAAGTTACAGAAGTATGAAAAAGGACAGCACAGCAGATGGGTCACTCCCCCACCCTCCAGATCCTCCTGTTTTTACAGTACAGGAAAAAAGTGAGAAGTAGCACCATGCAAAGTTTAACAAGCCTGAAGGACATTTCATATGATCGGCAGAAAGTAGAATGTAATGGAAATGAAAAAGCTGAATATATAGCCACATGTCAGGCTAATCTGAATATATTGCATGCATTTTTTTAATGTTTATTATTTTTGTTTATAAAGAGAGAAGGAAATTTGAACTATGTACTTAATCGCTATGTAAGTATGCAAAACTCTGTACACCCATGCATGTGCACATAACGCATAAGCTTCAGCATGTCTGTATCAGTACATGGATACATACCGGTATATAACATATGCATATTGACCCATATACCGCATTTATCCGTGAGTCATGTCCCGAGAGAATAGACAAGGATAATAATATCCTTGTGAAGGCAACGGCCTCACCTGGTACGGCCTCACCTGGTACGGCATAATGGTCAAGTCAGGTCGAGTCAGATCAGAGAGAGAGGTGAAATGGAAGAACCATGAATAACAAGTTGATTAAAAACCAGCCTACATATAGTTTATGAGAGCGTGGGGGGGGGGGATATAGGAACCAAATCGGTAGTGTGAGCCTCATGGAACCAAAATTACTAATATTTGTGGACTTAAGGGAACGGAATGAGATAACGGTCTGACACATTATTGAGAAGGGATGTGGTGAAGGGGTAACTGAACTGCAGCACAGCTCTGGCTTCATTACTTAGTCGATAAGTTGATAGAGTGGCTTGGCACTTTTCTGGGACTGCCACCCTGTCTGAATATTGGTTTGGGTGACTGTCCTCCTGTGATGAAGTGAGGGTGTAGTATAACAGCATCAACAGGATCCACACAGTCCTCCAGCCTCCTCCAGCCTCTGTCTTTATCAGACTTTATTACACTTTATCACAATGGTTAGGATGACTGTCCTCATGTGATGAAGTAGGGTGTAGTGCAATAGCAACGACAGGAGCCAGACAGTCAGACAACCACTCCCAGCATCTTTCTTTATCACTCTTTTTCAGGAAGCCAAATGTGACCGCTCTGTCTTTTAAGTGCCAAGGCCAAAGGAGTAAGCAGCGTAAACCGACACGCAGGAGACGAAATAAAACTCATTTGTGTCTGGGATGAGTTCAAGCCCCTGCCTATGAATCAGGGATGGATGAAGAGACTTGATTACCAGTGACCGCCGCGTGGAACCACCCAAGTATTTATAGGAACTCTTAGATCACTTCTGACTCCTGAATATTATAATATTTCTCTGGGTGTGGTTTTGGTGTGAGTGATTTGTGAGGAATGTATATCACAGGCGAGCAGCCAGGGTTGGGTGTTGACGGTATGAGTAAATGTTCAGCTCACAATTTCTGATGGATATTTCACATGGGCGGGATGGAGACTGTCAGCTTTGGCCTTGTAATATATGTTCATGTTCTTGTTCTTCCTGTTGTTCTTGTTACACGTATGTGGTGACGCAAACATGTCATTGGTTTACAAGTATTCACTTGAAATGTTATATGTTTAATAATTGTTATGCAAACTTGCCTACACTCACCCTTAATGACGTAGATGCACTTACTGTCTACACCTTAACTATTAAATCACAGTCACTTGCCCTTCTTGCATTTCACACACACACACACACACACACACACACACACACGAAGATAAAAAAAATAATCACCCCAAAAGCCGGACGTGAGTCGGAGGTATCTTTGTGACCCGGAGCGACCCTTTTGTTGACACTTTGACGTCACTAAACCAACTCAGGATCGGACCAAACCACTCTCTGGGTTTGAGGAAGAGGTGAAGGAAAAGAGGAGGATTTGGAGGTAGGGGATGGGGGAAGTGGTGTGAATTTTTTCGTGGTACAGTTGTGGAGAGGAAGGCAGGTTGCTCTGTGTTATTTGATGTGCTTCTCGCTGTTTGACTTGGAACAGTATCAATAGCTATTTTCCTTTTTTCGATGAAGATATGTGTAGGGGGAATGGGGTGTGTGGAGGAGGGAGGGAGCATATGCTTTGAATATTATGTCTTTGTATATGTGTCTTTGTCTGGGATACAGGAAAGTTTGTACGTTCGTCAGTTTTGTTTGTATATTTATGTATGAGTATTTTTGCAAAAGTTACTTTATTTTCATAGGAAGTGACGGTAATGATATTTCAAACAGAGTGATGAGTAAAAATTTATTTTAAGATACTAGTGAAGCATATTATATCCTATAGAGAAAACAGCAAGTGTAGAACAGAGTCCGACTTAACGTTTCGCCAATGCTTGCTGTTCAGGAAGAAACCAGCTTTGGTGAAACGTTGAATAAGCTTGGCCCTTGTTCTGCACTTGGTGTTTTTTCTATATAATCTGTCACAGCCAACGTTGAATTCATAATCGTATGGTCTCGTAAGAATTTATTTCCTTTTCCTTGAGGATTGCGTAAGTAAATAATACATGAATTAAGATGTACAGTGATGACTTTGGCCAGGCAGACAGATATAATGGTGTGTGATATTTACATCTTGGAGTGAACCACCGGCGACTTTCCCAGTTCGAATAACATTTAGTTTGCCTCGTCATTGTTGGTAAATACTGACCCGGGCTGACTCAGGGATCACGGCACAAACATCACACTGCCGGCATTTTTCTTCTTTTATTGTATTTGACATTGATCACAGACTCGACAGCCGTTCCCTTAGATCCAACCATCCAGTTATGCGTATCAGATGGCTCCACAAACCTTCACATCTCGCAGCCTGATCATTAATACTTAACGTTCATACTTAATATGTGACATGGCTCTTTCATTCAGTACTGGTGTGATGCCATCAGCCGGGGTGTTTTTGTGACGACTGGTGGATTCTGTGAAAGGCAGAAGGATCTGTACGTACAGTAGATTATACTTATCCTTTTGTGGATTCTCATAGGTTCGTCATACACAAAGTTCAGTCAACAGGTTTGGAGTCATTATTTTATTTTCAGGAACTGTGTGATATAGGATGCCACAGCTAAATGTAAGCTCCACTAATTGAGCTTTTTTTTTTCTTTCTTTTTATGACAGCAGTACTTATGAATGGTGCACACAAAAATCCTCCCTATACTCAAGATAGTTAAAGTTGTGAAAGAGTAGTGTTCTTTCCTTCCCGCTTTACCAAACTACAGACCCAAGAATTCATTAGTTTTCCGCCCGTAATTAAACCAATTCAGTTTATCCACTTATTACACACTTGTTGTTCATCTAGTGCTTTGGTGGAAATTAGGATACTACTGCTGCCGCCACCGCCGGGGCCCACCGACAACAACGACGCTGCACTTCGCCTTTTCCTTCCTCTGCTCTTTCCATCATCTTTTCCTTTATCGCGGCAGCATTGGAGAAGTATTGTGGATGATCCGTTTTACTGGATACTCTGTTGATATTCTTCTGCTTTTGTGCTCTCATGTTTCTGTTTCTGGATCCTACTCTTCTTCCCTATCCCAGGTTTGGAGAAAGAGAAATCGCCAGAAGTGAAGGGACATGGCTAGGGAGTATATGAGGGAAGGTGGTGTACTGTTAAAGGCAGAGTTGTAACTGTGGAGGAACAGAAATGTATGAAGGTACTTTTTATTAAGGCCACTCCTCACTGGATCAGAATAAGAGAAAAACTAGAAAGATACTAGTGGATAGACTGACTGACAGAATGATAGATTAAACATAGCATCATTAGTACCTGCCACCATGCTTAGTCGTGCAGTAAGCAGACACTTTGGTGAAGGGTGTGTGCAAGTTGCTGTGAATGCTAGAAGTGTCTGGGTAAAGAAGCATAAAACAATATTACCTTTCTAGGGGAGGTTGATGTTACAGTATTATGATCAGCAGGCCATCAAAAACCCTTTTCTCCCTCATAACATAATTGCTTCCATAAACCATCTCCATATTAGCATTTTTCCCCTAAGGCAGAATCTATCATAAGACAAGAAGCGAGGTGGTTGGGGACTGAGTAGGGAGTTTTTCTCGTGTATGTGCGAAAGGCAGGAGCAGCAGGGGGTGAGAGGGAATTATACAGTGTCCCAGGAAGTTTCCGCCGAACTACAGGAGGTGATTCCAGGGCTGATTCTGAGTAAAAAATGCTATTTCAACATGGGTTCAATTCACAGTCGTTACCCAGCTACAGTTACTGATAACCTTATGAGTGAAAATGGTCTCCCTAATTCACCCTCAAGGATATCAGTAATTGTAGCTTCATAACATCCTGAAGTTTGGCAGACATATCGCAGGACATCCTACATACTGGTACCCTACAGGATACGTCATTTTTTGACCCACCATTAACATTACTGTCATACCAAAATACACACCATTAACAAAGGCCTGAGCAACATTATGCAGGGAGTTACGCATCGACTCACTCTTATTTTTAATACATAGAGTGGGTCGTCGTTATTGCTGGTCAATCACCTCTAACCTAAGCTGAGTGGGACTGACCGTGTGAATTTGACTCTGGCTGGGTGGAGAGAAGAAGGGGTATATTCGGAGGGAGAAAGGGATAAGGTAGAGCAAGGAGACAGGGAGAGGCATGTAAAAAGGAAGAGGCAGGATAGGGAAGTAAAAGTAGAAGTTGAAGGAAGAGAGGGACTATGGGAGAGGGCAAACAGTCCGCCATGGAAGGGATAGGGGAGGAAGGGTGAGAATGAGTCAGGGAGGAGGGAAGAGTGGGAGAGAGGGAGATACAGTGATAGAAAGATCCCCATGCAGATAGTTGAGATAAGGGAGTGGAGAAGAAACGAGACATAAGGAGGAATACAAGGAGACAGACTCACTTGGAAGAAGGGATAAGGGAATGAGGGAGAGACAAAGCAGACAGGGAGTAAGATGGAAGAGAAAATGAGACTGGGTGCAGCAAAGGAAGGACCCTGACTTGAAAAAAGAAAAACATTGTGAAAGAAAGCCCACATTTCTTTCAAGAACACCGTGCTGTATCATAAACCATAATCCTGCGTCACACTCCCATGTTCCAGTCTAAGAAAGAAAATCACACTTTCGAGGACACACGAATTGCACAAGTCTCAGAATATCCTGAAACTGATAGCGTGGAGTAAGAAAACCGACCTGAACATAAAGGGAATTGATGTGCATGAAGAAGAAGAATAAATGGTGATTTCGTGGCGAGTGTGATAAATTACGACTTCTATGTTGGAAAAAAGAAATGGAGACAAAAACACGTAAATCTGTGGTGAATGTGAAATTTTCTGGCTATTTTTACTGTTTAACTTGGTGGAATTACAAAGAATACTCGCAAAAGTCTGTGATATATTTGAACTTAATTAGACTACATGTACGAAATACTAAAAGAAAAAAATGAATTTAAGGAAATGATGAATTCACACGTTTGAATAGGCATAACATAATTAAATTCACTTTGTGGCCTTGAAACTATCGTTATTTATTAGATTTATGGTTAGATCTAGAAATAATTTCTTTTCTATGCATTAGTCATAATAGACCAAGCTGGTGCGTACCTCTTTTATCACTTATCTACGTCTCTGTCGATACCAGATGCCATATCACGTCCATTGTGTGCAAATGTCGTATTGGTTTCTGATGAGGCTTGACTGTGAGGGAGTTCTGGGTGTGACTGATACAGCACAAAGCAAGAAGTAGTGTTGTCACCTTGACCATCGCTAAGGAGGGTCCACTTACTGTAGTGTTTGTACTGTACACCACAAATCAGCCTCCGTCCCATCCCCAGCTGCCGCAAAGGCTGTTGTCAAATTTTGGAAGTCTTGAATGATTAGTAAAAGGATAATTATGGTCTCTTTCACAGGGCACTTTGCGTGATGAATCTTCTAGTATTGTTACCGCATTTTCCTATCTCTAGTTCCTGCTCACCCGATGAACTGGTGGAAATTAGGTCACTACTGCTGCCACCACCGCCAGAGACCACCGACAACAACGACGCAGCACTGCGCCTTTTCCTTCCTCTGCTCTTTCCATCATCTTTTCCTTTATCGCGGCAGCATTGGAGAAGTATTGTGGAAGATTCATAATTAGGAAAAGGATGCACATAACTGAAGCTGTGACTATGATGTACGAAATTCTCAACTCGATTGTATAGTCAGCAGTTGCAGTAGTTAATTCACTTTAAGTTAGCCCAGATATTTCTTCCTTTTGCAGCTTTTTTGTTCTTTTTTTTTTTCACGTACTTCAGTTTGAGAAACTAATAGCAGTATGACTGTGCGCCCTTTCCATAGCACTTCTTCATGATAACACCGTTTTTTAGTGTTAATTTCTTGTTACAGTTCAGCATTAATAGAGAGATGGCAGTTTTAGGCCAAGTTAAAGTGAACACAGTATAGCAGTTGGCTCCTCAGATTTAAGCCTCATCCATCTCACTCTTGCTTCACGATACCATCTCCCTATAAGTAGTTCATGATCAGAGGTACGTATTGGAAAGGGATGGCTGAACATGTGGTGAATGAGAGCAGCTTGAGTGATGGTGAGTAGAGTGTCTATGGCCGGGATAAAACAGTGACCATCCCTCACTAAAACAAACAGCGCCTTGATATATGAATTGATCAGATATTGTGGCCTGGCACTTCTGGGGAACATTAGAGGCCCCGAAATGCCAGACTGTAGGCTGATGTTGCCTTCTTTGTGATGCTTCCCACAGAGCAAAATTACTTGTTTTTTGTCAGGGCACCTCCATTCCCGGCATACCCAATGACAGGTTGACTATGACGGGGCAGGCCAGCACAGGTGTGTTTAGAGCGACCTTACCGGGATATCGCCCACCAAACACTGGGGTTGGGAGAGTGGGATACAGGGAAATTAAGTCTGTAATGAATCCCCTCTTACTCGTACATCCAAACCAACAGTGATACGTACATCAAGCCTTTCATCTGTTACCTGACGCCCTCTCCCAGAGTTTATTAAGAACTGAGTGGCAAAAACTCGTAATAATCTGATCAAGCTCTTCATTACTTTTTATCTACTTCCAGACGTCCAATCCCGGAGTTCGTCTAGAATGACAGATCATCCTCCAGACCTCTCTATCACAACTCAGCATCACTGTCATCCTCAATTTAAGCCGCCCGCTTTCATGTACTATATTACAGTATATAAAGAATGATACTGTTTGCCACCCAACTGTCAAACAATTGTAGTGCATAGGGAACCCGCCACACTAATAAACAGGGGATGAAGGTTAGATTAAGAAGATGTAATTGAAACTCTTGTCACTCAGTTTATTTATCCCCGGGTGTAAAATTAAGGGACCAACAACACGTCAGGATAGGACTGCCTCAGGTGAGTGTCGGCAAGAATGATCATGGTATTTAAATAAGCACTACTGAATCATCAATTATAAGAACTGTACTGATGTGGTGAAGGAGTCAGAAACTATCTTCATTAAGACCTTTCGTATTATGATTTTCCATTGCTAATGTCAAATACGGTTTTATACATTCTAGGACAGACCTCTCGTAAAGATGGGGTTCAGACAGCTAGATTATTTTGTATGTGTCTGTCGCTGGGAATAGACTTGATAGCCTGTTCCCTAAGGTCCAGCAGTCATCCTTCGTGTCACACACTATCACATGTCACCACTTCGGCACTATTAACCAGTGCCCATGCTAAATACATGCTAGGGTTGTCTCATTTAGAAACTATGTGATGATAATAGCGAGGATGTCGTTTGGTTGAGATCATGAGAGTCTTAGCTAAATTTAGATAGTCATATTGTTCCCTGTCCCAGGGTGAACTACTGTACAACTCGCGTCCTTTCAAACAACAAACTACTTCTACCACCATTTGGCCCCCCCCGCCCCCCCCCCATGGGCCACACCTGCATTATCCTGCTGCACTCCACTGTGCAGCCACCTGGGGCATTGAGCAAATATGGCAGTCCTTATTAACTCCTCTTTCTTTCTTTTTTTACACTTTTTCTGTCACTTCATTTACCTTTACCTTTTATGTTCAGTTTTCACCCTACACACGTCTTTCTGTTTAAATGAAACGTTCTTTGTACCTTTCGTTATTGACACAACTCTTAAACGAAATTAACAAAAAGTCACCTTTTGAAGTGGACAGAAAAGCATCTTTAACCCATTCATTTCCGGGTATGATGATTC
This sequence comes from Coenobita brevimanus, assembly GCF_032717465.1. Taxonomy (NCBI): domain Eukaryota; kingdom Metazoa; phylum Arthropoda; class Malacostraca; order Decapoda; family Coenobitidae; genus Coenobita; species Coenobita brevimanus. The sequence continues at coordinate 15,658,694 of NC_136960.1, read as the reverse complement.
TTTTATATATTCTCTTCTCACTGCCACCAATTGAATATATTCAGCTTTGAGGAGATCTATCGTAGTGAATGGACTAAACCTACGTGATAAACCCGGTGTAGACGCTGATGAGGCAGTTGTTTTTGTTGCTACTTAACCTTGGTCTCTCCCGCCGAGTAAACCCGTCGACCACAGGTAAGCAACTACTGTGTGGCCGTCCTACAGGTACGATATAATACATATACCATGCAGGGAACCGGCGCCCCCTCATGGTAGGTAACGCGTCACAAGGGTCGCTCCAGGATCCTTTCCCACGGCGCGGTGCAGGGAACTACGACGAGGTTTGGTTCTTAGGTGAGCCCACGCAGGGCACACAGCTCCACCATATGTAGGCTCCTTCTCAGAGCCTGGTGAGACAGGAAAATAGTATATATGCAATGGTGGTGGGGGGGCTATGAGATGAAGATCACACACTGTGATATGCACTTCAAGATCATGACAGAAGAGTGACGAAGATAGATTGTTGTAGTTGGAGGGGGAAAACTAGTGAGATGCAGAATGAACTAGAAAGCACTCAGAGAGCTCATACCTCCACCAGTGCCATTGCAGAATCCGAATCCAGCCCAAAATGTTAACAATTCTTTCTTAGCCCATGGCCCACCCTTCCACAAAATTTCATTGAAATACTTTGAGAACTTTTGGAGATATCTTCTGGACAAACAGACAGATAGATAAACATAGGTGAATACATAATCTCCTCCAACTTCGTTGTCGGAGGTAAAAACTGATGTGGAATGCTAGAGGGACTGATGGAATGATGTGGAGAGTATGAAGCCATGGTGGAGGAGATGAAAAAGTGATGCAAGGGGAATGAAAGAGGAATGTAATACTGAGTGATACAGAAGCAACTAGAAAGCACTCAGAGAGCGCATTACCCCGCCAATGCCATTGCCATTATGAAGGATCCGGATCCGTGGAGATATTGTGTGGAATATATAGAATTCTGTCTGCCCCCACATTTGAACAATTGTTCCTTGACCCATGGTCCACTCTTCCACAAAAATTTATTGAAATTCATTGAGAATTTTTGGTGATATTATACATAGGATCACTTCTTTCTTGGCCCATGGCCCACCCGTCCACTAAATGTCATTGAAATTCATTGACATCTTTTGGATATATCGTCTCGACAAACAGCCAGACAAACAAACATAAGTGAATACACATCCTATTCCAGCTTCGTTGGCGGAGGTAATGGGGGATTGCTGAACTGCTGTACTGTAGATGGAATGGAGGGATGACGATACAGGAGAAAATTATCGGACAGAGAGAGAGAGAGAGAGAGAGAGAGAGAGAGAGAGAGAGAGAGTCACGGTTACGGTTACATACTGTAGATTACACTGACTTACCATATAGGTGCAGTGAAGCCATCCGACCATTGGCCCTTGAGTAACTAGGGGTTCACTATTCAAAGTAAAATTATCTGGAAACAACTAAAATATTATTAACATCATCATCATCATCATCATCAACCAGTCCTCTTTTCCCAGTTACAGATGGATTGAGGTAGGATCCAGAGAACAAGGAAACACATCATAGACTAACTAATTAATGTCTCCAATTTATTATTATTTTTTTTTATGCGAGGAAGAAGGAACCAAAGGCCATGAGCCCGCAGTAACAGTTCCCTCCAAGAGAAAAACAAAATGCAATAGAGAGCCAAATTCAAGATCCGATCATTTTGAGATGCCTGAACACACTGCGTTTGAAAGACTGGAGATCATAGGCAGCAGGAAATACAGACAGAGGGAGACAGTTCCAGAGTTGACCTGTTGCATAAATGAAAGACTGGGAGTAACGGTTAACTCTTGCATTAGAGAGCTGGACAGAAAAGGGATGAGAGTTTGCTGCCAGACGGGTGCTACGCGCCCGTCGTAGAGGTGGAGGAACGCAAGCAGACAGTTCAGAGGAGCAGTGACCATTAAAGTAGCGATAGAAAAGAGATAAAGATGCAACAGTGCGGCGAAGAGACAGAGGTTGAAGGGAGTCAGTAAGAGGAGGAGAGTTAATGAGACGAAAAGCCTTTGACTCCACCCTATTGAGAAGAGCTGTACGTGGGGAGCCTCCCCACACATGAGAGTTGTACTCCACACAGGGGCGGATAAAACCCCTGTATAGAGTCAACAATTGTGCAGGGGTAAAGAAAGAGTGGAGTCGGCTTAGCACACCCAATCTCCTGGAAGCAGATTTTACAAGAGATGTAATATGATCTTTCCAAGATAAGTCCCGAGTAAATGAAACCCCAGGCATGTTCAAGGATGGTGCAGGATTAAGCTGAATATTATTAAACATTAGTGGGTATACCTGTGGAAGATTTTGTCGGGTTGATAGGTGTAAGAACTGAGTCTTAGATGCATTAAAAACAACCACATTATTTTTACCCCAGTCAGAGATATGAGCTAAGTCAGACATTAGGTGTGCCATAGCCTCATTCTTTGTTTGTTGAAGTAACTGTTGAGATAGGCATTGCGAGAACCGAATGGAAAGGTGAAGGGTGGAGTCATCAGCGTATGAGTGGATAGGGTTAGATGTACAGCTTTGAAGATATTGATGAATAAAAGGAAGAGAGTTGGTGATAGGACAGAGCCCTGAGGAACACCACTGTTGATAGATCTAGAAGAAGAACGATGGCCGTCTACAACAGCGGCTATAGAACGACCAGAAAGGAAGCTAGTGATGAAGGCACAGATAGAAGGATAGAAACCGTAGGAGGGCAGTTTGGAAATTAAAGATTTATGCCAGACTCGATCGAAAGCCTTTGAGATGTCAAGTGCAATGGCAAAGCTTTCGCCAAAGTCCCGAAAGGAGGATGACCAGGAGTCTGAGAGGTAGGTGAGAAGATCGCCAGTGGAGCGTCCCTGACGGAACCCGTACTGACGATCGGAAAGAAGGTTGTGATAGGAAAGATGCCTTAAAATTTTTCTATTGAGAATTGACTCGAAAACTTTTGAAATACAGGACGTTAAAGCAATTGGACGATAGTTGGGCCATTCTCTCATTCACTCACCATTCAAGCCCCCGGAATCCTGGCTTCACCGCATAGGCGCACTTTCCACACATATGCGCTTCATAACTACCTATGTGCATTGGATTAACTGCCACTGATTTATAATGCCAGACAAAAATGTTTACAGTAATTACAAAGGACAGGAAATGGATAGTGCGTCACACACACGCACACACACACACACACACACACACACACACACACACACACACACACACACACACACACACACACACACACACACACACACACACACACACAGGGGGGGGGCTGATAACCAAATACCGTCACCATCACAGTGCCAAGTGATGGTGGGATTGTCTTCCTGAATCAACTGCCTCTTGTGCTTTTGTATCTTGGGGTCAGGAGATGGCCAGGTATTCAAGGAACCCCATTGACTTGGGTTTTAAGTATGAATATGGATCTCTTTCTTGGCTGTTCACGAAAGATCTGGTGGCGAGGATTCAGTTGTCTTCTTTGGTACTGTCGTTTTCGTTTTCTTGATTCTATTCTCTCTTCTTCCAATACACCCAATTTTTTGTACTCACACTCACCAAGCTGTCTTCCCCGAAGCTTATAATTCAGCAGGATCAGACTGTCCTTAAACGAGGTGTGATATGGCTTAACGGTAATAAAAGATGGGTTTCAGAATCAAATTGTGTTAGCTGTGATCAAGGAGGGAGTGTCCACATATATTACTTCCTTCAGGATAAGATGGGACTACATCTTACTAGTGCATTGTTGCTGGGAAATGTCAGGATTGTCGGAAGGTGTAGGTAAAAGGTCCACCGCGTTTTAACGGCTTTATTGTGAGCAGGCATAGTACAGGTAATGCCCGTCGTGAGCTCCACTTCTCAACTGCCTGAAAAGACCGGCGTGCTCCTTTCTTATATCTCCCGAGACACAAGGTTAGCAAAACCATGGTGGTGGCGCCAAATAAGTCAACGATGTCAGCATGCATTCCATCACGTTTACCACTCATGGCTACACGTTACTATACATACATTAACATTTGTATATGAATGAGGAACACGAAAATATAATACAATGCCTCATTTATAACAAATCATCTGTAACATAACTTTGTTAATCTACTTTGCTTTCACCTTCATCAAGAGTGGAAATTACGTACTCATGAAGCAATAAGGCCCATTCTATTGTCGGTAAGAAAGATATCAGAAGTCCTAGTGAGTGATGAGCAGAGTGGCTTTAGGAGTGGCAGAGGATGTGTGGATCAAAAATTTGCAGTGAGACAGATAGTGGAGAAAGCTTGTGAGGAGGACTATAAGGTGTTTATGGCATTTATGGATCTGGAAAAAGCATACCATAGTGTAGATAGAAAAGGATTGTGGATGGTTTTGTGCATGTACGGTGTAGGTGGTAAGCTGTTAGGTACCGTCAAGGGTTTTTATGATCGTAGTGAGGCATAGAGAGTAGGCCAGCATGCTCTCCAATAAAAGATTCTCTGTCAACACCAATCTACATGCACAGTACACAGTACACTTCCTTTTCAAAATTTACAAGGAAAAAGGAAAATGGCGCACCCATACAATGCCTCCGAGTCCCCAGGGGGGGGGGACCATAAATGCCCCCACCATCCGCCCCTCTCCCGGTGACGACTCTTTGAACTGCCTGGATCCACTGTCTGATTCACTTTTTCTTCATTTCTGCAACATTCGCTGCCATTCCTCTAACTTTCTGTCGAACACCACCTCTCCTCCTCCAAACCTCAAATTTTTTTTCTTACTGAGACTCAGCTGTTTGAGGCAACTGACAGCACACCCTTTTCTGTATCCTCCTACTTTCTCTGTACTCATTTCAAAGCCAAAGGTGGATGTTGTGTATATGTATGCAACGAAATATCTTGCTCTCGTGTTCCTGAACTTGATTCTTCTGAATTCTCTACTCTCTGGCTTCGGCTTTCTTGTCACTCTCTGTCTAAATATATCTGCGCTGTTTAATTATCTCCTAATTCTACTGACTCTCAAAAATTCTTCTACTATCTTACTTCTGCGATGGAACACATTCTATTCATTTCTCCTTTCTCTGAAATCTCCATTCTAGGAGATTTCAATGTTCACCACAACCTTTGGCTCTCCTCTTGTTTCACTGATCCACCTGGTGAACAAGCCTACATCTTTTCTATCCTTAATGACCTAGAGCAGCTTGTACAGCACCCTACCTGTATCCCTGACTGCCTTGGAGAGAGCTCCAACATACTTGACCTCTTCCTTACAACTAATCCTTCTGCTTACACTGTTAATCTTTTCTTTCCTTTGGGCTCCTCCAATCACAACCTTATTACCTTAACCTGTCCTATTGCTCCGGTACGGCCTTTGGACCCTCCAAAGAAACGTTGCCTGTGGCACTTTGGGGCTGCGGATTGGGAGGCCCTCAGGCAGTACTTCTTTGATTTTCCCTGAAATGATTATTACTTCCATGGCCAGGAGCCATCTGAGTGTGCCTTGAGCATTATGGAGGTTATTCTCCCGGGCATGGAAGCATACATTCCTTTTTCATATCCTTTGACTAATGCAAGAAAGCCTTGGTTTAATCACGCTTGTTCCAATGCTGTCCGCAGCAAGAAGAGGGCCTATAAAAGGTACTGCAGCCAACCCACCCCTCAATTACATCCTTTTTATGTTTCTGGCCGGAATCGTGCTAAGTCTGTTCTTCGCTCTGCTAAAAATAATTTCATCCGTACTAAATGCTCACAACTCTCCAACTCGAATTCTTCCTGCTCCTTCTGGCACCTTGCCAAAAACCTTTCTAACAACTGTACCTCATCCTTCCCTCCTCTTTTCTACTCTGATGGCTCTGTAGCTATTTCTTCTACAGATAAAGCAGATCTCTTCGCTCAGTCTTTCTCCTCCAATTCCACCTTAGACGATTCCGGTGCTGTTCCTCCATCACTTACCCCTTGGACTTCCTCATGGCTGACATTAGAATTTCTTCAACTGATGTCTTTGCTGCCATCACTGGCCTCAATACTAACAATGCGTATGGGCCTGACGGAGTCCCTCCTGTTGTCCTCAAGAACTGTGCTTCTGTGCTTACACCCTGCCTAGGTAAACTCTTTCGCCTTTGTCTGTCAACTTGTACCATTCGTTCTTGCTGGAAGTTTGCTCTCATTCAACCAGTCCCAAAGAAGGGCGACCATTCCCAACCCTCTAACTATCGTCTAATTGCTTTAACATCCTGTGTCTCAAAAGTTTTCGAGACTGTTCTCAACAGAAAAATGTTAAAACATCTTTCCTGTCACAACCATCTTTCTGATCGCCAGTATGGGTTCCGTCGGGGAAGTTCCACTGGCGATCTTCTCACCAGTGCTGGGAACGCTACTGATAAAAAGTAGCGGCACTCCCATTCCCGTTACTAGCTCGAAAAAGTAGTGGCGTTACTGGTTTCGCTACTTGATACGAAATGTAGCGGCGCTCCCGCTCCCGATACTTTGGATAAAAAAAAAAAAAGGTACACCAAGGAAAGGTTAACAAAAATCTGTGATATAGCAATACAATCTATACTGTTTCGATATTAGTCAGTCTGAATGGTTATGTTGTGTACCAGTAATGTCAGTATATACTTATATTGCAAAAAAAAAAAATCATATACATGTCGGTGTCACATTAATGAAGCTTAGAGCCGAAGGTATAGGAAAAAGCTATTTACTGTGTAATGTAACAAATGTTCTTTTACAGTGTTACCTACTGCACCTACTGACAGTAACATACGTAAATAAAAGGCAAAAAAATGTGGCCTACCATTGATACATATTATATAGATTTATCATATTTTCAATGATACCTATTTCAGATATGTACGAAAACGAAAGTAAAAATGAACTGGGGCTTTCTTTTAGAAGCTATTTATACAATAGCAATGTATTTTTTTCCATTACTTTAAACTGAAAGTAACATACTGTTACGAAATAATAACGTATATAGTGAGTAAGAATTAGTCTGAAAGAGAGAGTGAGGGAGAGAGCGGGAGTTAGAGACGGGGATAGTTAGGTGTGTGTGTGTGTGTGTGTGTGTGTGTTTTAGCATTGCCTACATCTAGCTGACATCCTTATTTATCTTTGAGGAAAGCAATCTTCGCAAGTTGCAAGTTCAATATTCTGATCAGTACAGGGGTCAGGTTAATAGGAATTGAAGTGCAACGACATTTCGATTAATCACAGTCCGCTGACCACAGCAGAACAAACTGAGACTGGCTGGTCTGGCTCGCACTCCGTCCCAGTGCTGCTCGCCAAGCTGCCAGGTACTTAATTTAAATGATCGATAATTAACTAGCAAATTCCTGTCTAATTATTGCACATTACTAATAAATAATAATTAATAAATTACTGATGTAATCTTGAACAAACATCATTAATTGACAGAACTGACGAAAGTAGTATATTTCATCATTTATAAATACAACCAAACCGTCGGCATATCTGTATGTCCTCACCGACTCCGGACCTGTATTCGTCACGTGAGTAACGAGGAGCGCGGTAACGCGTGAGTACAGCCAAAAAGTAGTGGCGCTTTCAGTTACGCTACTGGCTAAAAAAAGAAGTAATGGCGTTACCACCATTGCTATTAAAATAGTAGCGGCACTATTCCCAGCTTTGCTTCTCACGTACCTTTCACACTCCTGGTCAGCCTCCTTTCGGGACTTTGACGAAAGCTTTGCCATTGCACTTGACATCTCAAAGGCTTTCGATCGAGTCTGGCATAAATCTTTAATTTTCAAATTGCCCTCTTACGGTTTCTATCCTTCTATCTGTGCCTTCATCTCTAGGTTCTTTTCTGGTCGTTCTATAGCCGCTGTTGTAGACGGTCATCGTTCTTCTCTCAGATTTATCAACAGTGGTGTTCCTCAGAGCTCTGTCCTATCACCAACTCTCTTCCTTTTATTCATCGATGATCTTCTAAGCTGTACATCTAATCCTATCCACTCGTTCGCTGACGATTCCACACTTCACCTTTCCATTCGGTTCTCGCAATGCCTATCTCAACAGTTACTTCAACAAACAAGGGATGAGGCTATGGCACACCTAATATCAGACTTGGCTCGTATCTCTGACCGGGGTAAAAATAATCTGGTTGTTTTTAATGCATCAAAGACAGTTTTCACACCTATCAACAGGTCAAAATCTTCCACAGGAGTACCCACTAATAATATCCAGCTCAGTCCTACATCATCCTTGAACATGCTTGGGGTTTCATTCACTCGGGACTTATCTTGGAAAGATCATATTGCATCTCTTGTAAAATCTGCTTCCAAGAGATTAGGTATGCTAAGCCGACTCCGTGCCTTCTTTACCCCTGCACAGTTGTTGATTTTATACACGAGTTTTATTCGCCCCTGTTTAGAGTACAACTCTCCTGTGTGGGGAGGCTCTCCACATACAGCTCTTCTCAATAGGGTGGAATCAAAGGCTATTCGTCTCATCAGCTCTCCTTCTCTTACAGGCTCCCTTCAACCTCAGTCTGTTCGCCGCACTATTGCCTCTTTATCTCTTTTCTATCGCTTCTTCAATGGTCACTGCTCCTCTGAACTGTCTGCTTGCATCCTTCCACCTCTACGACGGGCTCGTAGCACCAGTCTAGCAACAAACTCTCATCCCTTTTCTGTCCAACTCTCTAATGCAAGAGTTAACCGCTACTCCCAGTCCTTCATTTATGCAACAGGTTGTTCTGGAACTGTCTCCCTCTGTCTGTATTTCCTGTATTCTATGATCTCCACTCTTTTAAACGCAGTGTATCCAGGCATCTCGAAATGAATGGATCTGGAATTTGGCTCTTTTGTATATATATATATTTTTTTTATGGGAAGGAATGTTTTGCGGACTCAGCCTTTGTTTCCTTCTTCGTCGCGTCAATATATATATATATATATATATATATATATATATATATATATATATATATATATATATATATATATATATATATATATATATATATGTGTGAATGGGTAAATGGCCATCTAAGTGAATTGTTCACGATCATCGTGGGCGTGCGACAAGGTTATGTGATGTTCCTATGGTTGTGCAATATGTACACGCATGGGGTGATGAGAGAATTAAAAACACAAGTAATGGAGAGAGGGATGGCGTTGGTAATGAACGGTGATGGATGGAATATCTCAAATTTGTTGTAAGCTGATGATGAAGTGCCACTTGCAAATACCGGACAAGAACTTGGTAGACTTGTGCAGAATTTTGCTTATGTCTGTGAGCGTCGTGCCTTGAGAGTAAATGTAGAAAAGAGTGATGGTAATTGAGAAAGTGATTCCCAGTGTGATATTTACAGTGAATGGAGAGGGACTGGAATTGGTGAGAGTTCAAATACCTGGGTACAGTGATAGAAAACAGAGGAAAACGTGCAAATGAGGTGGAAAGTAGAGTGACACAAGGTAGGAAATTAGCTGGTGCTATGGAGGCCTTAATATGAAACAGAGGCTTGGGTGTTGCAGCTGTGCGAGGTTTAAATGAAGGAGTGTTAGTGCCAACTTTAACATATGGATGTGAGACTATGGTGTGGCATGAAAATGAAATGTCAGGTGTGAGAGTAGTGGACATGGGACTGTTGAGGAATGTATGTGGAGTACTGAGTGGGGATAGGATACGAAATAATGTGATTCGTGAAAGATGTGGAGTGAGGAAGTCTTTGGACACCAGAATCGAAGAGAGTGTATTGAGATGGTATGGTTATGTGGAAAGAATGGATATCAATAGAGTGGTGATAACGGTATATCTGAGCGAATATGAAGAAGGGAGGAGGCGAGGTAGGCCAAGGAGAAGGTGGAGGGATATGTTGGATGAGTGTGTGAGGATGAGAGGTATGGAAGTCGGTGAGGCTAGGGGACTGAAAAGAGATAGAGCTGGCTGGATGAATATTGTGAAAAGTGCATGATCAGGGATTTAGCACCCCTTTTTGACGTGACAGCGTTCAGACTGACTCTATCGGTTACGTGTATGTTAAGCTACAGTATATGGTGAAAGTTTTTGGCGTATCAGATAAAGCCAGGATTCCGGGGGCTTAAATGATGAGTGAATTTAAGCATGGCCCTTTGGAGTGGCAAACTTGGGCTGTCTGGACATTGCTATTCCTCACCCTGTCCTAGGGTGGGAGAGGAGACCCGGATGATAGTGTCGATGATGAATATGGTAATCTTGATCCACTGTTGCCGTCCATGGCGATAAGAACAGACGTTGCTCGTCAAGGCTAAGTTGTTCTGATGTCTGTGTAATCTTTCACCCACTCCACTGGGTGGACCTCCTCGCTCCCTCCCGTCAATCCCTCTCTGTGACACTTGCCTAATAACCCGACCCTTCTAGACTGTCAGCAACTCATAAGAACCCTGCAGGTCTGTACCCCTATCATCTACGTTTGTTAACATTAGAAGTTAGGTACGATCCCTGTCAACATTGGTAATTTCTTTCCAAACTGTCGTGACACAACACTGACTCCTCATGATTATTATATTAAGCATTGGCTGTGAGCGTATGTAAAAAACATCAAGTGCAAAGAAGAGCCCCGTTCAGTTCAACGGTTTGCCATGCGGTGCTTCTTCAGGTCATTGCTGAGAATGCCTGTTTGGCAAAACACTAAATAAAACTGGTCTCTTCTTAGCACCTTGTGTTTTCTACATACTGTCTGTTCATGTTAGCACTGAACTTGATAACCTCCATGGGGGGGAGAGCTGATCAGGCAAACACCATGTTGAGCATTCCAGCAAAACATGCTACCCTGTGGGAAACGTCACCCGCAGCCAATTTTGATTGGTAAGGTGAGGTGATTAAGTAATGTGATCTTTGTGTTGAAAAAGATTTGTGGAGAAGATAACAGGACTTCTGTTTGTATAGATAAGTTAACAGGACAAAAATGCATAAATCTCATTCAAAAGGGAAAAGAAAAGAAAGAATCAACTGTTTGACATGCTGACTACTTCCTCATGTGTATAAATAGTTGTAATACCAAGAATTCGTTGAACTCCTTTTAATCACAAATTTACTCTCATTCTGTGTCTTCAGTTCAAGTCATGTAGCTTGACTCTGCAATCACTTTTGAGCCCCCATCTCCTTTTCGCTTTACCCCCTTGCACTTCGCGTCCCTTCGCGCTGGTATGATAAAGAACCATTACGCCTTACCTTCACATCTCCTGCTTCCAACCATTTTTTGCCTCATCTTTCCCCTTTCTGTGTCGTCGTCTTTCGTCCCTTCCTCAATCAGATACTCTCCCCGTTTCCATTTTCTCGTCCTGCCCTTCTCCAGTCAGTTCACTTCATTGTTTTTTATCTCTGTCCGACTTTTCCTCTGCTTTGTGTTTCTGTCTCATATTCTCAGGGATGCTTGAGGGTAAAATTCCCTAACTAACCTCGATATATTGTTACGTATGGAGATCCTTTTTGGACCTAAAAATGGCAGGATACAATACAGCTGATTTGTTTACTGTGAGTTTAGGAGTAGGTGTGTTACGGATATTATTTAATTGTTTTTCCATAACAGTATGTGTGAAAGAAATTGGAAACCATTAAAGAATTATGTTTTGGTAAGAAAACTTAATTCTGAATGTAAAGTAAAATAGGATGAACAAATATTATTAGCTCTGATAATCAAGGTTGACACCATAACACCTTTAAACTGAATTGGGATAGCTGAACTAAACTTCGTGGTTAATCCTGTGAATCTGGGTTTACGGTATACTGAAGTGGTGAAAGAATTTTTTTTTTTTTTTTTTTTAACTAGTATATCAAGGAAGGGAAGTCTGTTGTTATCTTCAATATCAGAGGTGACGTGAATGTTAGGATGCCTCGAGTTTAAATAGTTTATAAAGAGGGGGATGTGGTCTGGAGAACTAAACAATAAAAATGTATGATCAACATACCTGTGGTAAAGGAGAGGTTTGAAATGGAAGGGACATTACTGGAGCCACTTTCACTCAGGGAAACACAAAAATACGTTTGCTAAGCAGGGTCCTAGGAGATTTTCAATCGCTACTCCATCAATCTGCTTATAAGTTTTTCCGTTGAAAAGGAAAACGCAATCTTTAAAAGCAAGAGACAGTAATTTACGGAACTGATTCATATTAAATCCATGAAATACGTTTTCATCTTTAAACACTTGATTGGTGCAAATTTCTATAGTTCCATAAAGAGGGATATTAGTGAATAATGATTTTTATGTCGACAGAAGCCATCGTACAGTGGTCAACATCGTAGTTATAAATTTCCTTAGCAAAAGCAAATGAATCTTTAAATGTATAGCAGTTTTTAGTAATGGAAGTAATCATTGGTACAAAAAATTTAGGTACGTTATAGCTAACAGTTCCAATGGGGGAGAGAATGGGTCGGACTGGACAGTTCTGTTTATATGGACTTGAGGAGCCCATACATGACTCTTGCTGTAGCGCCAGATCCGTATAACTTGGAATACACGTCATTATTAATTACTTTATCAGACTTTAGTTTTCTTAGAAAATTGTTTACTTGATTTTCACATTTCAGTATTAAAGAAAATTCATCATCATTTACCACTTTGAATTTTGAACGATCATTATGAATCTCAAACATCTTAGACAGATAATCAGTCCTGTCCAGAATTACGACACCATTTCCATTGTCTGGTGTAGTTATGATTATAGAATCATCTTCATTTGAACTTTTCAACACATTAATTTGTTCTCGTGTGACATTATTGCAAGAATAATTTGAAGAGTAAAAACTAATAAAAGCAATGTGCTTCAAGCTTTTTGCTTTAAGCTTTAGGGTTTCCTCACTCTTCGCTCACACCCTCCCTCTCCCCGGTCTCCACTTATCGCCTCACGCCACCTTGTGCCTACACTCCACCTGGTTAATATTAATAACTCACTCCCTCCCTTCACACTCTCGCAACCACCCAGCCGTGAAATTTAGACAACGCATCGGCCCGAAGCGTCACGCATGATTAACACATGAGGTAGAGTAGTGGTGAGTGGCAGCCCAGTGGGAGGTGGTGGAGGGAGGGCGATGGTGAGTGGCAGCCCGGGGGGAGGTGGTGAAGGGAGGGTGGTAGTGAGTGGCAGCCCAGGAGGAGGTGGTGGAGGGAGGGTGGTGGTGAGTGGCAGCCCGGGGGGAGGTGGTGAAGGGAGGGTGGTAGTGAGTGGCAGCCCAGGAGGAGGTGGTGGAGGGAGGGTGGTGGTGAGTGGCAGCCCAGGAGGTGATGGAGGGAGGGCGATGATGAGTGGCAGCCCAGTGGGAGGTGGTGGCTTGGTGGTGGGATCTGATGATTACAAAATGGAATGCAAGATGTTGTAGGAAAAGATCTGAGTGTATGAATTATCGAAACAACTTTACACGTTCTCCATAAGACCCACGATCACGTTCTAAAAGATGATGCTAATACCTGTGCACTGGTCCTGAATGAAAGTGTGTGGCCCATCTCTCGGCGTGTGGATGCTGGGCATTATTGGTGACTCCATAGCCTAGATTTCTAGGAGGATGAGTGTTGTACGCATCAGGATCCTATCTGTTGGAGAGAGGTGATAACGCGGAATCCCCCCACCCCGATTTTTTTTTTTCCCGTGAAATTCAGCCAAATAATGTTATAATGATAAATGTTTAATGAATACCCCACTCCGTTAACAGCTGCATAAGGAATGTAGTACTGTATAAACCTGTCTTTGTAGATTAATATTCTCTCAAACACAGTAAGAATGGCGGAGGGGGGACTGAGTTATCACACCTCCTCCTCCCCTTGCACCTCCTTCGGTCTGGCTAACTGGAAAATAATATTCCTCCCGACATATAAATTCTGGATAATGTCTTGGTGCGTGTGTACATGTGTGCATGCATGTTCGTTTGTGTGCGTTTGTTGGCTGGGGTGCTGAGCTTGTGGATTCAGGTGAGGCTTCAAGATGTTACGTGCGCTAAATACTGGACAAGAAAAGAGGCAACTCCTGGTTATGGTAAAGAGGGTTTGGGTCAACATTTGTGGACCTCCTCACTCCCTGGCACAATATAAACTGCTCCACCAGTTTATTTTAACGTGTTCGCCAGACGCTTCACAACTGGGCATACAGTATGCTGCGGCCAAGACTTTAACAAATAAGGGCGCGTCAGCTGTATCTTTTTTCAGTATTAAGATAAATTATTTTTTCACGTATAATTCCCATTGTTGCCGGCAGTCGTCATGAATGCTGAATGATATTCATTATGATTTAACCATAGGTGTTTAACTGATTGTTGCTTGACTTATTAGCTCATAATTGCATCCTCCAAATAACGCTGTTCTAATGCTGTACTATTTGTGTCCTGCATTTCCTCCTACTCCCTCTCCCAGTATGTAACCCGCACTTACTGTACAGCCGTAGGTTTTTGCAGTTTATTCAATATTCCAGCTTTGACATCTAGTCCTTAAGGCCCCCCGCACACGGGCCACTTTTCAGTGGACGGTGGCTGCCACTTTTTCGTAGCGCCACTAAAAAGTGGAGAGGGATGCTATGACATCCCGCACACGGGCCACTTTTCCATGGCAACCACAGGCAGTTCCATCATGGATGTCGAGGAGGTGGCATGTGTCATCGCTGTGCTCCTCAAAGTAAGAAAGGAAAGACGTACAAGAAAGTACTTGGTGCATCCCATAATCAGCCATAGGCTTATCAGGGGGCAATTTTATACCTTATTTGAAGACTTAAGAGCGTACCCAGAGAAGTTACAAACTATTTTAGAATGACGGGTGCTTCGTTTAATAACCTGTTGACTGCAACTGGGCCTTCATTTTCACGTCTGAACACAAACATGAGGAAGTGTGTACCAACAAAAGAGAGACTTGCGGTTATCTTATGGTAAATATAGAAAAACACACACTCGTTGTGCAAGAATTTTAATGAGAAAACTTGTAAATTAACCACATTCCTTAAAATAAATGAGACATTGTATTTTTCCAAGTGTAAAGATGTTACACTGAAATAAACTGTATAACACAGAAATACCTTCCACAGATATTTAAGAAAATGGCATAATGTTTTGCTTTTCTGAAAATGAACCATATTGACGAATATATTGATATTAACAAAACATGCAACATTGATTTATGAAAGAACTGGGTCACTGCATGGAAAAATCCACCAACATGCTGCCAATAAACAAAATAAATAAATGAATCAGTCAGACTGTTCAGCGTCACTTGGAATGCCTGACATTCTGTCTGGCACTGGAGAGGACACATTGATAACGTTACCTGGTACAAACTGTAGACTTCAGCGAACTTCAAGCTCTGAACAACTTTGTAGTGTTGTGTAACTTTTGCTTTGGTATTGTTCTTGTGTACGCATGTAACCTTGGGAAGGAAGATGGCCTTGGTTAAGGAAAGGACCTGGGGTAGGGAATGGACCGTCAACAATGCCAGCCCGTCCGCCAGTGCCACCGTAAAGTGGCCCGTGTGCGGCATACCATTTGAATTACGGCATCCATCTTCGGTCACCAGCGGCGAGCCACCGTGGCGTGGCAGGTAAAATGGACCCGGTTACCATTTTTTTTTGCGGCTGCCACTAAAAATTGGATCGTGTGTGGGCTTCCACAGAAACATGTGCGTTTTATTTCTTGCCACGAAAAAGTGGCAGCCACCTTCCCCTGAAATGTGGCCCGTGTGCGGGAGGCCTATCCATCCATACCATGTGTTGCGTATCTCTTTGTGTCTTCCCAATCCATGTTATTATTATGCATTCATTTATCTATGTATTATATTAAATTTTACGTCTTCAAATTACCACATAACAAGAAGCGGTGCCAAAGCACAGCAAACCCGTCCCTGGCAGTCATTTTAGTGCTGACTTATAAGCAAAACAGGATATCTAGTCAGAGATGACACATATCAAATTTGGAGTAAATAGGGTGAAAATGACGAATTTATGCACATTTGAAATTCTAGGCCCAACCCCCCTTGACATTGACCCCCCCCCTACCGCTAGCTGGGGGGGTGACTGCCCTGATGTAATGAGGCATGTTATAGGGTGCAAATTTGAAGGATGTACCTTTAGGTTTTGGTTTCGTGTCGATATGACGAATTTGAAAGGAGTTATGGTGATTTTTTTTTTTTTTTTTTTTTTTTTTTTTGAGGGGGGGACTGGGCCTTGGCCCAATTTGGCCCAAAATTTAATCAGGTGATCAGATGGGCATAGCTCATTATCCCTGTAATTTTAGTCAAAATCACACCAGCAGTTTTCGCGTAAAGCTGTTAACAGACAGACAGACAGACAAACAAACAGACAAATCGAGTGAAAGCAATACCTGTCCCCATGCCCCTCCGGGGTGGTGAAAGGTAATAATTCTTCTAATAAATGTGATCTTATTGAGGCTTACGTATTTGAAATTTACGTTCCATGGCTTGCCGCTTTGGTACGCGTCAATTCTGATAATGTAGAAAAATTAATGATAAAAAGAATGTTCACAAATCAGTCTCTCGGCTGCCGAATGTAATGGTCAACACGAAGCAATATTAATCAACCTGGAACGGGCCCACTGATTTATGGTTTACTCGGGTCGACTTCTTAAGTATATATATATTTTCTGTAATACACTGTTATTTTAATAACACTCGCTGTTCATCGTAGCTTCTTTGCTTTTAACATTTTCCTTCTGATGACGTGTTTTTCTTCATGCTGCTGTCTTTAAGTGCATTGGTATTTTCTCGATTTCTTGCATCAGTATGGGTTATTGGAGTTTGTTTATAATCTCCATATCATCAACCGTGTCTCTTAAGTAAAATCGTTTAGTAATAACAAGGATATGTCATCGAAGTGAAGGGATTGAAGTACACCTTATTGCCGCTTTCAATTAGTCTAAAGCTATAACTGAATATACATGTGTTAGACAATTCTCTTGTCATTGTGTTATCATCTCATACCCTTTGACTCCCTGTTCATCTCATCGGTATGATGCGTGTATTTGAACGTGGAGGGAAACTTGGAAATCATTTCTTGAGCCGTAAAGCTGTATATACTGTAGGTACTGTGAACATAAGTGAACATAGTTTGTAAAAAGAGTTCAACGACACGGAAGTGTGGATTTCAAGAATATAACTTTCTTACTATGTTTACCTTATCCTTTCTCCTCCGTAGACCTATACTATTGTCTTTGGCTGCCGTTTAATGAATTTTGAGAGAAGTGTCCAAATTCAGTGGCACAGCATGGTTACTCCGGCTGAGGTACCATTCAGTGTCTCATCAGGCCATTGTTGTGCCATTCAGTGTATTTATTGAGTATAGCGGCTAAAGGGAAGAACTTGTGTGTGTGTGTGTGTGTGTGTGTGTGTGTGTGTGTGTGTGTGTGTGTGTGTGTGTGGGTTGGTAAGGCTGAGACAAAATGCTTTTAAGCCTACACTCCACACCGCACCTGCCAACTCACCACTCTCTCAAGCACCAATGCCCAGTCTGATCTCCACGCTTTTCTGCCCCTACTCAGTAAAGACACCGCTTTTCACGACACACCATCTCATATATGCTCTTCTGCTTCATCTCCTTCCTTTGTTCTTGGTCTTCTCTTCCTTCTTCCAACCATACCATTCTCTCTCTCTCTCGTCTCTAAACAACAACACCTATACAAATGTCAATATAAACCCATGTTAACTTCCATTATTTCCACTTTTTACAGCAAAGTTTTACCATATGGTTTAACTATTTTTATCGTCCATGTGAGTGACTATAGCTGACATTACCATTCCCTTGTCCACATTCTCGGTGGGTAAAGAAGCTCCCTAACGCCGCTTCCTAAGAGATTCATTTTGCTTACTACTACAAAAGAATGTTAAGCAGCCATACCCAAAAATGAGTCGCTTAGGAAGAGGTCTTGTGGAATCTCCTTACCCGACGAGAATACGGGTCCCTGTGCTTATCCGAAGAGGAAAGAATTATTACCCAATATTTACACCAACACTAAAGGGCATTGTAAGCTGTGATGGTTACCACAGCGGCCATATGGTACCCCACCTCTCCACAGGCATACTCTCTGGCACTTGTGTTGCATTTGTAATTTGTCTGAGTATACATCCTACATATAGCAGTGGATTTAGATTTTTGGGTATGATTTGATACCAGTAGATAAGGTTAGGATGCATTAGAGGAGCATGAAGCTGTAGACAAGAGTAGACTGTAGCACCAGTCGAGCAGAGCGGTACTCCCAAGGTGGATGGAAAGCTGATGACAGGGAGAACTGGGGCTCCCGTTTCATCAGTCCTCGGAAATAGTTCCTGACCATCCCCCTTTGTTGTACTTTTCAGTGATTCAGTAACACAGAGAGTAGGCAAGCATGCGCTCCAGTACAAGTTTCTCTGTCAACACCAAACTACATGCACATTACACACTACAATTCCAATTCAAAATTTAAAACAAAATGGTGTTTAACAACCAAGCCTCGGAGTTCTCGGGGGGGAGGGGACCTTAAATGCCCCCACCAACCGTCCCTCTCCCAATGAAAACTCGACGAGCTGCCTGGAACCACTGTCTGACTCACTTCTTCTTCATTTCTGCAACACTCGCGGCCTGTCCTCTAACTTTCTTTTGAGTACCACCTCTCTTCAGCTAAACCTCACCTTCTCGTCATAAATGAGACTCATCTGTCTGAGGCAACTGATAGCAAACCCTTATCTGTATCCTCGTATTTTATCTATACGCATTTCAAAGCCAAAGGTGGCTATTGTGTATATGTACGCAATGACGTATCTTGCTCTCATGTTCCTGAGCTAGATTCATCTGAATTCTCCACTCTCTGGCGTTGGCTTTCCTGTCATTCTCTGAGTAAATATACTGAATCTACACCATTTACTTATACTCTAATTCTGCTGACTATGAAAAATTCTTCGACTATCTTACCTGTACAGTGGATCACATTCTATCCATTCCTCTTTTCTCTGAAATCTCCATTCTAGGGGATTTCAATGTTCATCACCACATTTGGCTCTCCTCCCCTTTCACTGATCCACCTGGTGAACAAGCCTACATCTTTTCTATCCTTAATGACCTAGAGCAGCTTGTACAGCACCCTACCCATATCCCTGACCGCCTTGGAGAAAGCTCCAACATAATTGACTTCTTCCTTACAACTAATCCTTCTGCTCACACTGTTAATCTTTCCTTTCCGTTGGGCTCCATCGATCACAACCTTGTTACCTCAACCTGTACCCTTCAAAGAAACGTTGTCTGTGGCACTTTGGAGCTGCTGATTGGGAGGCCCTCAGGCAGTACTTCTTTGATTTTCCCTGGATTGCTTCCACGGCTGGGACCCATCTGGGTGTGTCTTGCGCATTACGGAGGTTATTCTCTCGGGCATGGAAGAATACATTCCCTTCTCGTATCCTTTGACTAATGCAAGAAAGCCTTGGTTTAATCATGCTTGTTCTAATGCTGTCCACAACAAGGAGAGGGCCTGTAAATGGTACCGGAGCCAATCCACCCTTGAATCACATCTTTTTTATGTTTCTGCCCGGAATCGTGCTAAGTCTGTTTACTGCTCTGCAAAAAATAATTTCATCAATAGTAAATGCTCTCAAGTCTCGAACTCGAATCCTTCTCACTCCTTCTGGCACCTTGCCAAAAACCTTTCTAACAGCTTTACCTCATCATCCTTCCCTCCTCTTTTCTACTCTGACGGCTCTGCAGTTATTTCTTCTGCTGATAAAGCAGATCTCTGCACTCAGACTCTCTCCTCCACTTCCACTTTAGATGATTCCGGTGCTCTTCCTTCATCACTTCCCCCCTCTGACTTCCTCATGGCTGACATTAATATTTCTTCAGCTGATGTATTTTCTGCCATCACTGGCCTCAATACTAACAAGGCATATGGGGCTGATGGAGTCCCTCCTGTTGTCCTCAAGAACAGTGGTTCTGTGCTTACACCCTGCCTAGGTAAACTCCTTCGCCTTTGTCTGTCAACTTGTACCTTTCCTTCTTGCTGGAAGTTTGCTCTCATTCAGTCAGTCCCAAAGTAGGGTGACCATTCCCAACCCTCTAACTATCGTCCAATTGCTTTAACATCCTGTGTCTCAAAAGCTTTGGAATCAATTCTTGACAGAATAATTATAAAGCATCTTTCCTATCACAACCTTTTTTCTGATCGTCAGTATAGGTTCCGTCAGGGACGCTACCTGTCAGTCTCCTTTTGGGACTTTGGTAAACGCTTTGCCATTGCACTTGACATCTCAAAGGCTTTCGATCAACTTTGGCATATATCTTAATTTCCAAACTGCTCACTTACGGTGTCTATCCTTCTATCTATGCCCTCAACTACAGCTTCATTTCTGGTCGTTCTAAAGTCGCTGTTGTAGACGGCCATTGTTCTTCTAGATCTGTCAACAGTGGTGTACCTCTGGGCTCTGTCCTATCACCAACGCTCTTCCTTTAATTCATCAGTGACCTTAGCTGACCATCTAACCCTATCCACTCATACGCTGATGATTCCACTCTTCACGTTTCCATTTGATTCCCACTTCATCCACCTCAGCAGTTACTACAACAAACAAGGGATGAGGCTATGCCACGTAGTGTCTGACTTGGCTTGTATCTCTGACTGGGGTAAAAATAATCTTGTATTTAGTGCATCAAGGACTCAGCTCTCACGTGTGGGGAGGCTCCCTACATACAGCTCTTCTTAATAGGGTGGAGTCAAAGGCTTTTCGTCTCACTAACTCTGCTCCTCTTACTGGCTCCCTTCAACCTCTGTTTCTTTGCTGCACTATTGCCTCTTTATCTCTTTTCTATCGCTACTTCCATGGTCATTGCTCCTCTGAACTGTCTGCTTGCATCCCTCCACCTCTACGATGGGTGCGTTGCACCCGTCTAGCAACAAACTCTCATCCTTTTTCTGTCCAGCTCTCTAATGCAAGAGTTAACTGTTACTCCCAGTCCTTCATATATGCAACAGGTCAACTCTGGAATTGTCTCCCTCTGTCTGTATTTCCTACCTCCTATGATCTCCAGTCTTTCAAACGCAGTGTGTCCAGGAATCCCGAATTGAATGGATCTTGAATTTAGCTCTCTTTTGTATTATTTTTTGCTTTTTTCTTGAAGGGAACTGTTTTGTGGGCTCCTGGCCTTTGGTTCCTACTTCGTCACACACACACACACACACACACACATATATATATATATATATATATATATATATATATATATATATATATATATATATATATATATACACGAAGTGCTACCCAAAAGTTCCAGTATTGTGAGTATTGCAGGAAAATAAGTTACCATACCTCCTAGTTCTCACTGTCGCCTTCGAAGTAGTCCCCATGGGCAAGTATAAAGTGGTTCCAGCGTTTTTTTCACGAGTCCATGCATCCCTGGAAGGCTTCAGGCGTGATGATCTTCAGCACCTTCAATTCTGTCTGGATCTCTTCAATCAAGTCAAATCGACGCCCTTTCAGTTGTAATTTCAGCTTGGGAAAGAGGAAAAAGTCGCAGCGGGCAAGGTTAGGCGAATAGGGTGGGTGGGGAATGACTGCCATATTAGTGGAAGCCAGGAACTGCCAGACAACAACTGATGTGTGGGCAGGTCCCAGTCCTTGTTGTTCCACTGTTCTGGACGTTTGCGGCGGATGTTCTTCCTCAGACACTGCAAAATTCACAGTAAATCTTTCCGCTGACAGACTGACCAGGTGGGATGAATTCCTTGTAAACAATCCTCTGGATATCGAAGAAAACAATCAACATAGGCCTGACACTGCTGCAAACTTGACGCACTTTTCTCAGCATCAGTGAACTGGGAGACTTCCATTGTGATGACTGCTACTTTGTCTCCAGGTCATAACCATAAACCCATGATTCATCACGAGTTATGACTTTGGAGATGAAGGTGACATAATCTCTGACCTAATTCTTGAGCTCCATGCAAACTGCAAAGCGATGATCCTTCTGCTTGTCACGCAGCAGTGTTGGCACAAATTTTGCAGCAATGCGTCTCGTGCCCAACACATCTGACAAAATGCTTTGCACACTCCCATACGACGGTCCAACGATATCACAAACATCATGGATAATTCGTCTACGATCTGCAAAGATAGCCTGACGAACATTTCCGACATTTCCTGGTGTTGCTGCCGTTGACAGTCGTCCAGAATGGTCATCGTCTTCGATAGACGTTCGTCCTTCCTTGAACCACTCGTACCAGAAAAATGTTCTGCTTTGGGACATGGCATTGTCACCAAAGGCTTGCTGAAGCAACCAGTGAATTTTTGCCGCCATCTGATTCATCTTGAAGCAGAACTTGATGAAGGTTCATTGTTCCGTGAGGTCCACCATTGCAAAACTGCCAAACCACTTATACACAACATTACAATAGTAAGCATAGCTCAACAGCACATCTACTCACAGACACGGCCGGGGCCACACTGACGCACAAGGGATGCTGCGGACTCCTCTTAGCGGCAAAAGGCAAAACTGGAAAAGGTTGGCTCCCTCTGTTCAGATTACTGGAACTTTTGGGTAGCACCTCGAACACACACACACACACACATACACACACACACACACACATATATATATATATATATATATATATATATATATATATATATATATATATATATATATATATATATATATATATATATATATAAGAGTGGCTTGAAAAATCTAAATTCAAGGAGAAATGGATAATTTGATGCCCAAAACACCATATTCATATAATATAACTGTATTAAAGAATTGACCAAAGCTTCTGCAGCAACTTTGTTATATGCTTGCACCAAATGAGCACTGTAATAACCTAGCAATAATACGAACTTTGGCAGCTTTGACAGTGACGATACTGTTTTTGACTGCTTTGTTACCGGTTACACAAATTAGCTGTGCTTGTCAATTGTTAGTTTTAACTTTTTGCATTCATTTATACCCTGTGCTGGAATAATGGCTACCTGCAGCATGAGGGAAAAGGTCAAAGATTCCGTATTTGGTTTACCTCGTAGTCTCCCAGTGCATCAGCTACTTACATGCAAAGATGTCATTAGAGAATACTTGGAACACAAAATGACAGATCCATTATCAAGCACGCAAGCCCACGCTACAACTATTGCTGATCAAGGTGTAGAAATACATGAGAAGATATCGATTCCTATAACTGACCACAAGAACATTGTCATCCGTGTGAAATACTTGGTAACAAAAACTCACGAGGTAAAAAAATACTCTGCAAACAAGAAGACTTCTAGCACCTACTAGGAGAAGTTGGCCAGCTTTGGTGTACTATTTGACATATGCTGCTGTAAATGCTACAAAAATAATGCTCGACAGAGGACTGAGTGTCGTTATGCCAGGGCTTTCAAGGAGGCAATCAGGGTCAGGAAAGACTGGCATGTCCTGAATTATGTCGTGTTTCAGACAGATGCCAAATGAGTAACAGAGATATATGCTCCATAGTGAATGCTGCACTGAAGGACATAGGCATTCTTGCTGAGGGAAACAAACTTGATCCTAGCAAACTTTGGCATCAAAGATACTGGAGGGATATTGCCGTTCAACAGCATCAAAGCACCATGATAAAAGTAGTTTGTCTGGGTTTTGATGGTAAAATTAATAAGACTCTGACTAAAACCCATCATGGTGAGAGAGGGTCATCATCAAAAAAGACCACTACTCAGTAACTGGCTTCCCTGATGCTGCTTACATAGATCATGTCTCCCCCGAAAGTGGAAAAGCGGTGGATATTGCCAAGGAGATCATGTTGGTTGTCTGTGAGACCGACTCAGTAGAATCACTGCAAGCTATTGTTTGCCATGGCACAAGCATAAACACTGGCAAGAAGAATGGGGTGATTCATGTGCTGGAAACCCAGCTGGAGAGACCATTACAATGGTTTGTCTGTTTGTTACTTCTCATCAAAGTACTTTTCAGATGGTATTTTGAAGCCACTGACGGTGCAATGACGGGTCCAACTGGCTCCGGAGGGGAAGTGGGTAGATCCCTTGAGTTCGATCCAAAGGATCTGACAGTTGTAGGCTATGAATGGGTGTGTGGAAAAACTTGCACTCTACAAGACAAAGATGAGAAGGATCTCAGCAAAGATCAGCGATACTTGCATCTCGCACGTCTGGCAATGCAAGTTGGAGGAGTCGAAGGCATAGTTTTGAAACCATCTGCGTAGCCAGGGCCACTGAACCATGCCAGATGACTAACTAAAGCCAGCCGTACAGTGCAGCTCTATCAGTCATCAAAGAAGCCATTAAATGACTTGTTTTATTCATTCTCAACTTTTATGCACCAGCTTGGTTCAAAGTGAGAGTGAACAGTCCGTGTCACGATGGCGCAAAGAATTTCATCTATATGGTGGATCTGTTGCGAGAATTACCACCAGATGATCAGGGCATCATTAGCCCAATACTCAGCAATAACAGTTACTTCTGTCACCCTGAAAATATCCTGCTGTCGGCTCTTGCTGATGAAGATCCACATGTACGTTGCATGGCTGTTGCACTCCTTCAGCAAGCACGGGAGAACAACAGTGACGATGTCAGAGCGTTTGACAAATCTGATTTGAAGATAGATTTCGAGGCAAAGAACTACACTGAGCTGGTGCAGCTAGACAAATTGTTTGTCACAATCCCTCCATTTTTGAAGAACGCCACAATGGACGACAGCCAACCCATAATCTTGAACCAGTGCTATCCTTGTCACTCTCAAGGTGTGAAGTGTTGTGTCAAAGATGTACACCCACCGCAAATGACTTAGGACCTACACACACAGAATTGCTATGGGAGAGTTGTCTGTCTTTGCTTTGTGCTTCCATCTCTAACAAGTGAATTTTGGGGGCAAGAAGTAACTGGCAACTCGTCTGGTGTTGGTAGAAGGTGGTGAAACACTGAGCACGTCAGTGCTTGCCCAGAAGCAAGAGTGGGAGTATATGTTCCATTCACTCCAAGCTTGCACCTCCCTCTATTTTCGTATGCATTACGGTTTGCCCTGTTATTTTCCTAGAGTCGAGTTGTCATGCCTGGAAAGTACTGCTCAAGGGATGAGAGGGTCAGTATCATTGCATGGAGGCAGGATAATGTTCTTATCAACACGATTTGTGAACGTACTCTATGCGTAAAGTCGACCGTCATGAAGATTCTTGCTGCAGCACGCGGTCTGCCACCTGATGTCATACCAGAGCACAAGCATGGTGGTGGAATGAAGAGGACGACTTCCAGAGGTACAGATATGCTTCTGAAGAGGGAAGTAATCAAGAATCCTAGACTGACAGCAGCAGAATTGAAGAGAATGCATCCCCAGCTGTTATAAGAAGTCTCAATTCGAACTATCCAACACCGCTTGCAGAAGGAGCTGCGTTTGCCAAGGCACACCACAGCCAAGAAACCACTTCTCACTGTCCACATGAAGAAGCAGCACATTCATTTTGCCGTGAAGTATGCACACTGGACATCAGATGAGTGAAGAACAGTTATATTTTCTGATGAAAGCACATTTCAAGTGTTCCAGGTGAGTTCTGCTAAGGTTCGTCGCCCTGCTTCCCGTAGTCGGTATTACCCTGCTTACATAATGCTGACTGTTAAGCACCCACAACCACCTCTCCAGTGACGACTCTTTGAGCTACCTGGATCCACTGTCTGACTCACTTCTTTTTCATTTCTGCAGCATTCGTGGCCTTTCCTCTAACTTTCTCTCGGTCGAACCCCACCTCCCCTCCTCTAAACCTCACCTTCTATTCCTTACCGAGACTCAGCTGTCTGAGGCAACTAACAGAAAATGCTTTTCTATATCCTTCTACTTTTTCTGTACTCATTTCAAAACCAAAGGTGGATGCTGTGTATATGTACGCAACGACCTATCTTGCTTTCGTGTTTCTGAACTTGATTCTTCTAAATTCTCTACTCTCTGGCTTCAGCTTTCCTGTCACTCTCGGACTAAATATATCTGCGCTGTTTACTTATCTCCTAATTCTACTATCAAAAATTCTTCGACTATCTCACTTCTACGATGGACCACATTTTATCCATTTCTCCTTTCTCTAAAATCTCCATTCTAAGAGATTTCAATGTTCACCACCACCTTTGGCACTCCTCTCCTTTGACTGATCCACCTGGTGAACAAGCCTACATCTTTTCTATCCTTAATGACCTAGAGCAGCTTGTACAGCACCCTACCCATATCCCTGACCGCCTTGGAGAGAGCTCCAACATACCCGACCTCTTCCTTATAACTAATCCTTCTGCTTACACTGTTAATCTTTTCTCTCTGTTGGGCTCATCCAATCACAACATTATTCCCTTAACCTGTCCTATCGCTCCGGTACGGCCTGTGGACCCTCCAAAGAAACGTCGTCTGCGGTACTTTGGAGCTGCGGATTGGGAGGCCCTCAGGTAGTACTTCTTTGATTTTCCATGGAATGATTATTGCCTTCATGGCCGGGAGCCATCTGAGTGTGCCTTGTGCATTACGGAGGTTATTCTCTCAGGCATGGAAGCATACATTCCTTTCTCATATCTGTTGACTAATGCAAGAAAGCATTGATTTAATCCCTCTTGTTCTAATGATGCGTCCGCAACAAGGAGAGGGCTTATCATAGGTACTGGAGCCAACCCACCCTGAATCACATCGTTTTTATGTTTCTGCCCGGAATCATGCTAAGACTGTTCTTCGCTCTGCTAAAATTAATTTCATCCTTACTAAATGCTCTCAACTTTCCAACTCGAATTCTTCATGCTCCTTCTGGCACCTTGCCAAAAACGTTTCTAACAGCTTTACCTCATCATCCTTCCCTCCTCTTTTCTACTCTGATGGCTTTGTAGCCATTTCCTGTACTGATAAAGCAGATCTGTTTGCTCAGACTTTCTCCTCCAATTCCACGTTAGATGATTCCGGTGCTGTTCCTCCATCATTTACCCCCTCTGACTTCCTCATGGCTGACATTAAAATTTCCTCAGCTGATGTATTTTCTGCCATCACTGGCCTCAATACTAACAAGGCATATGAGCCTTATGGAGTCCCTCCTGTTGTGTTCAAGAACTGTGCTTCTGTGCTTACACCCTGCCTAGGTAAACTCTTTCGCCTTTGTCTTTCAACTTATACCTTTCCTTCTTGCTGGAAGTTTGCTCTCATTCATCCAGTCCCGAAGAAGGGTGACCATTCCCAACCCTCTAACTATCGTCCAATTGCTTTAACATCCTGTGTCTCAAAACCTTTCGAATCAATTCTTAACAGAAAAATTTTAAAGTATCTCTCCTATCACAACCTTGTTTCTGATATCAGTATGGGTTCCATCAGGGACGCTCCACTGGCGATCTTCTCATCTACCTTTCAGACTCCTGGACATCCTTCTTTCTGGTCTTTGGCGAAAGCTTTGCCATTGCACTTGACATCTCAAAGGCTTTCGATCGAGTCTGGCATAAATCTTTAATTTCCAAACTGCCCTCTTACGGTTTCTATCCTTGTATCTGTGTCTTCATCTATAGCTTCCTTTTTGGTCATTCTATAGCTGCTGTTGTAGACGGCCATCGTTCTTCTCCTAGATCTATCAACAGCAGTGTTCCTCAGGGCTCTGTCCTATCACCAACTTTCTTCCTTTTATTCATCATTGATCTTCTAAGATGTAAAGTCGTGACCATAAATAATCACCTACCCTCCTGTACCCCGTGCCTCAGGTTGGCTCCTTTATGCGCGACAAGTCACAATGGAGTAACAGGGACCGAGGGACCAAAAAGGGAAGGGAAGGTGGGTGGGGGACGAGTGATGGTGCTGGGGTGGAGTGAGGGAGGGGAGGGAGGGTAGGTAGGGGACGGAGAATGAAATGCGAAGTTCTGGCCACATAATTTGTTTGTTTTCTTTCATCCAGGGTATTAAATCAAGGAGTTACTATTCGGTAGATAAAGCTGCATTACACCTTGTGTAGCGGCGTCAAATAACAAATTTCAGATAGGTGGTGATATCAAGGACTGGCTCGTGAGAGAAGTATACCGACGTGACAGATCAAATATTAGTGCGGAACCATCGAGATTGTATGGGCCCAGATTGTCAACGCGAGGAAGTCAGAGAACGAGAGGACACGGGCCCGCCTCCTCCAGCACACCATGGTTGAGTGGGAGCTGTTCAGACGAAATCAGCAAACCATCAACAACAATGTTTCCCCGGTGCCACGAAGCCTACATGAGAATGTTAAGGCATGAGGCCACTGGACTACTTACTAAGGCATTCCTTGTTGCTTTGGCTTGACCTGTGTCGGTAAACATTGACATAAATATATTTTGCGAGTTTGGGTAGGATTTTGCTTCATTTTCTCTCTAACAGATTATGAGAGATACCGGTATCATATCCACCCATGAGCACAGACATCAAATTTATATGCAGTTATTTTAAATAGCCTTTTCATATAAAGATGACATTAAATAATTATTAAATTGACATGATGATGACCGTATAGAGGGAGTGTATACCGCGAGGGTCATCATATTTACTGTGGACACAGCCGTGTCAAAGGTTGCACATAATATTTAGTTCCAAAAATTAATGACATGTAAGGGCAGAGGACGTTTCTTACACAAACATTACGGAAGTCAAAACCATCCAGATTCCATTCTGCGTCTGAAGTTAAAATACACAGATAAACACAAATGTCTGGTTCCACGCTAATATTCGATCTGTCACGTCAATATATTTCTCTCACGAGCAAGTCCTTGATATCACCACCTATCAAAAGCTTGTTATCTGACGCTGCTATACACGGTGTAGTGCAGCTTTATTTACCGAATAGTAACTCCTTTATATGATACCCTGAATGAAAGAAAATAGACAAATTATGTGACCACAACTTCGCATTTCATTCTCGCTCCCCCACCTACCCTTCCCCCCCTCCCTCACTTCACCTCAGCACCATCGCTCGTCCACCCACCCACCTTCCCTTCTCTCTCTGGCCCCTCCCTCTCGGCCCTCTTACTCAAGTGTGACTTGCTGCGCATAAACGAGCCAGTCTGAGGCACGGGGTAAAGGAGGATGGGTGATTATTTATGTCCACGACTGTACATCTAATCCTATCCACTCGTACGCTGATGATTCCACTCTTCATCTTTCCATTCGGTTTCTGCAACGTCCATCTCAGCAGTTACTTGGCACGCCTAATGTCTGACTTTGCTCCTGTCTCTGACTTGGGTAAAAATAATCTTGTTTTTAATGCATCAAAGACTCAGTTTTTACACCTATCAACCTGTCACAATCTTCCACAGTAGTACCCACTAATGTTTAATAATATCCAGCTGAATCCTGCATATCCTTGAACATGCTCTGGGTTTCATTCACACAGGACTTATCTTGGAAAGATCATATTGCATCTCTTGTAAAATCTGCTTCCAAGAAATTGGGTGTGATAAACTGACTCCGTGCCTTCTTTACCCCTGCACGGTTGGCTTTATACACGAGTTTTACTCTCCCCTGTTTAGAGTACAACTCTCATGTGTGGGGAGGGTCCGCACATACAGCTCTTCTCAATATTGTGGAGTCAAAGACTATTCCTCTCATCAGCTCTCCTCATCTTACTGGCTCCCTTCAACCTCTGTCTGTTTGCTGCACTGTTGCCTCTTTATCTTTTTTCTATCACTACTTCAATGGTCACTGCTCCTCCCTCCACCCCTACGACAGGCGCATACACCTGTCTAGCAACAAACTCTAATCCCTTTTCTGTCCAACTCTCTAATGCAAGAGTTAACCGTTACTCCTAGTCCTTCATTTATGCAACAGGTCAGCTCTGGAACTGTCTCACTCTGTCTGCATTTCCTACTTCCTATGATCACCAGTCAAAAGCAGTGTGACCAGGCATCTCGAAATGAACGGATCTTGAATTTCGCTCTCATATGTATTGTTTTTGTTTTTCTTCTTGGAAGGAACGTTTTGCGGGCTCAGCCTTTGGTTCCTTCTTCCTTGCATAAAAATAAAAATTAATAAAAAGTAATGGTATGGGGGTGTTTCTCAGGTGAAATGGGAAGGGGAGGCCTCTACTTTCTTCCTAAGAACTTGATGGTGAATGGTGGCCGGTACATTCAAGTTCTGAAAGATCATTTGTTAAAGTTTCTTGCTATTCATGGGTTAGACTTTTTCATGCATGATTTAGCTCCATGTCACAAGTCAAGAAAGGTGACGAAATGGATTCAGGATAATCGGATTGAGGTCCTCGACTGGCCTGGCAACAGTCCGGATCTCAATCTGATAGAAAACTGCTGGGCAAAGATGAAGAAAATCATGGGAGAGAAGAAGACACCCAATCTGGACAACCTCAAGACTGAACTGACAAATGTTTGGTGCAAAGATATGTCCTTAGATTGCTTTAGAGATCTAAGTGATTCCATGCCAAAACGCATCCAACTGGTCCTGAAAAAAGAGGGAAACATGATTTCTTAATAATGAATGGCATTTCATGAACAAACATTGTGATATACTATTTCTGTGTTTTTTAATACCTTGTGGGGGGAGGTCCTAAGTCAATAAGCAGCAGCTGTAACATCGAACATGCAAAAAGTCTATGGTCACCAGGCGCGACATGGCATGCCTCTGCAGTGTAAGCGGTCTTGCAGAGGTTTCCCGAAGCGTGAGAGTAAAAAAGATTTCTGATCGTAACATACGTGCCCGATTCGTGATTACGTTTCCTAATTAAATAGATCGGAAATGCGTTATGTTATTTGTCACAGTTTGGTGTTTCATATACATCTGTGATTTGTAGTTTTTTGTTCATACTGACTGAATACTGTTTGTATATACTGAATACAGGCAAGCAGATGATTTTATGCTTCGTTCAAAGCTAAATCGTGCGAGAAATCCTCTAACACATATCATTTAAATTCTTCGTTTTTGTCACAGTTTCCTCGATTTTGGAGGGAAAGTTGCTGGACTGAGCTTACATAATATAAAAAACCTTTAGTGCGGTGGCGTAGTGACCGTGAAGGAGCATCATTTCCACCATGTTTCAAACTTGCAACTCTAAGTTCATGGGAATTCGACCCACCCTAATATATATATATATATATATATATATATATATATATATATATATATATATATATGTATTGTTACATAGCCTATATATATATATATATATATATATATATATATATATATATGTATTGTTACATAGCCTATGATTTCATCATCCTTTGTATAATTCTAACGTACAGTATGCTGCATGTTTGATCACGATTCGCCTCGTGGCTTCCATAGTGACCAGGCTTGCGTGTTCTACCTCACTCTCCCCTTCTCCCCCTTATAGTAGAGTAGGTCGTTCTTTCTGTTGTTCAGAGCAGGAGTGTCAAGTCTTTGGCCTCTATGGCTTCATTTGCGCGTCCTTCTTACAAGTTGAATCAAGCTCCGCCGGCCCCTATATAATGAGCTCAGTCTCTGCATTAATTGCCACTTAGATCTACTCCTCATTTTGTTCACATCTCTGTCCTCCCCTGTATAGTGTATTATTATTTTTGTGAGTGCTCAGGAAGTCTCCAGCCATCTAGCTGCTGTATAATTTGAGTATAAGTGTTGTTACCATTTTTCTTGTACTGTATGGCCTAAGGCGTTAATTCGCAGGCCTGGTAAGGTTTTTGTGATTCATGTAAAGTTTTTAATGTCAGCCAGTATTAGTAATATTTTGTTGTTGTTGTTGTTGTTGTTGTTGATGATTCTCTCCTCATTATCGAGGAGACCGGGCCTTGCTGTAGCCCGGTTGGTGGTGGTTGTCTTGAGAAAGGTAAGGGGGGAAGACAGGGCCTGGGGAATGCCCAGCACACACGCCCTGTCTCCTGGCTGAGTTGCGGTGTGTGTTAATATTTTGTATCTGTAATAATATTATATCTTACATTAATTGAGTATTATTCGGTTCTCTCATTTATCAGGGCTGACTTAGATAAATTTGCTCTTGCTAAATTCGTGTTAATAGAGGCTATTGCAGTTAACCATATATGTAACTTGTTTTGCCATTACATTATCCTTATGAGTCCTGAAAGTTTCGTTGTTAGTTTGAGCATTAAACTTTAACTTGTAATTTTACCTAAGACTTTTGTTTTGAACCTGGAACTTTGCGGGACAGTAGTGATTTTAGTATTCTCACTTGAAGTGTTCATTATCTCTCTCTCTGTTCTGTAACAATATATATATATATATATATATATATATATATATAGAGAGAGAGAGAGAGAGAGAGAGAGGGGTGTATGGTATGTAGGAGGACTACGGGGCTTGATAGCAGGCTGTGAAGCCTATGCCCAGAGTCGGAAACATTTTATATATATATATATATATATATATATATATATATAATATACCGTGTACTGCTGGACCCCTTCTCCCTGTGTTAGCCCAGCCACCGATTGTGTAGCCTACCATGGTGCTTCAAATATGATGGATATTCGAAACAGCGGTTCAGCACTTCTACGGGATTTTCACTCGTCCATCACAACATGGTAGTTTTAATATGCTCTACTTATCAAATGGATGAAAAAAAGTCATTCAGATGCACATTTCATAGACAATACTAATAAACCTTCCGTGCTCTGTTTGTATTTTCTCTTCGAGAATTCCAGCTGTGAAGTGTGAAACACAACTTCAGAGTCTTGCTATTAATCTGCTAAGCTAGTGTGTCCGATCGTTAGCCTTGGCTTCGAGTTGCTGCCAACCAGGAGGTTGTCGGAACATTGGTTCGTAGGTGTACACACAACAAAAAACTATCGTTACACCTTCTGCGCGATATAAAATGACACACGAATGAAGGTTTTTGATAACAGCCTCCTCCATTGGTATCCCTGCGTGTGTTTGTTGCATATTTATTATAAGCTATATCCATTGCTTCTCCCATGCATATTTCTACCTCTTCCTATTTGAAAAGATTAGGAGAAATACACTGAGGTGGTTTGGACATGTGGAGAGAATGGAGAATGAAAGACTGACTAAAGTAGGACTCGCGCACGTTTGCGGCTGTGGTGTGGCCCGCACCTGTGTACAGTGTTGCCACGTTTTCTATACCGTTATCTCTCTCTCTCTCTCTCTCTCTCTCTCTCTCTCTCTCTCTCTCTCTCTCTCCTGGAGGGAAATGTGAGCCACCCTGAGTACTTTTGATTCTTTTATAAGTTATTTATAATTGTGCTTTCATTTGTTAATTTGGTTTTGTTATATTTAGTAGTAGATGGAGTGTCAAAGTTACTGTCTGCTGAGAGGTTTGTTACGTTACTGATTCATACACCCCGACGTAGTAGGGTGTGGGTGTAGGTGTGGGTGGGAGTGTGGATGTGGGTTTGTTGGGGTGGTGGTCCAGGGGGGAGGGGAAGTGTGAAGGGGGATTTGACCTGAGACACCCAGGAGGGATTAAGAAGGGAGGGAAGGGGAAGGGGGGGCTGGATTCACCTACCACGTGGTCAGTATTAGAAGAGAGAGAGAGAGAGAGAGAGAGAGAGAGAGAAATTACGTGTATAGATATATGTGCATCAATAGGAACAATGTATATCAGTGTGTGCAGTATGTACAAAGGAACAAATGAATACAAAGAAGGCAGTGACAGACCTCTCTCTCTCTCTCTCTCTCTCTCTCTCTCTCTCTCTCCTGGCGGGAAATGCGAGCCACCCTGAGTACTTTTGATTCTTTTATAAGTTATTTATAATTGTGCTTTCATTTGTTAATTTGGTTTTGTTATATTTAGTGATGCCGACAATGCATTCAATGCATGCCCCTCTCCTGCCTCTCTCTCTCTCTCTCTCTCTGTAGGGAAGCTATCTGTCAAGGCCACCGACTGGGTGTGGAAGTGTTGCCGCTCGCAGGTGAATAGTTTTTTTTTTTTTTTACTTCGGTATTGGCATATGCCTACTATTTTGTCCTACATATTAGCTTATGATTATAAATTTGATTATTCCTCGCCCTTAAAATTATGGTAAAAGCCAGTAAATGTGAGCATTTTTCCCAAGCAACACCTGTACAAGCTATGCTTGGGTCTATGGAGGTACGTACTTTACCTTAGGCCAGACGGGGTGTGTCAGTGCTGCCACTCACAAGAATTATATGAATTATTTCTTTTACTTTGGATATTGGCATATTTCTTCTTTTTTCAGGCTCATTCTATAATATCCATAACTGTAATATTATTAACCACCCTAAAACTACGATAAAAAACATTAAAAGTGACAGCTATTTCTTTTAGCAACACTGTACAATATGTATGCCATGTTTCTGTGTTACTGTATAAATATTTTATGCATAATAAGATTAATGTTGATTCCTCCATCAAAATACACAAGTGTAAGTTTTATTCATCTGAATTTATCGAATTTGTGATGCCTTGTACATAAATAGCTTCCGTTTCACATCGCAAGTTGGCGAAACGTGGCACCATTGTACACAGGTGCGGGCCACACCACAGACGCAAACGGGCGCGAGGCCGACTATAAGAGGGTGTATGTAGGTGAGGTGGAGGGAGTGAGAGGGAGCGGTAGACCGAGGATGAGGTGGAGGGATGGAGTTGAGAGGTATATGAGGGAGGGGGGGTGAGCTGGGGGGAGGGGAGTCAAATGGTGGGTGACAGAGTGACTTGGAGGCGTTTTGTCTGCGGCCACCCTTTGCGGGATTAGGGCGTCGGGCTATAGATAGATAGATAGATAGACCTATTTGGCAACTCACCCAGTGTCAGGCTTACCAACCCTAACGAGACAGCCAGGTTGTTCAGTATGAAACACATCGGACCCCCCCGTAACGATAGTTTTTTTTTTGCTGTGTGTACATGTGTTAGATAATTCTCTTGTCAGTGTGTTATCATCCCATACCCTTTGACTCCCGGTTCATCTCATCTGTATGATGCGTGTACGTGAACGTGGAGGGAAACTTGGAAATCATTTCTTGAGCCGTAAAGCTGTATATAGGTACTGTGAACATAAGTGAACATAGTTTGTAAAAAGAGTTTGCCGGCACGGCAGTGTGGATTTCAAGAATATAACTTTCTTACTATGTTTACCTTATCCTTTCTCCTCCGTAGACCTATACTATTGTCTTTGGCTGCCGTTTAATGAATTTTGAGAGAAGTGTCCAAATTCAGTGGCACAGCATGGTTACTCCGGCTGAGGTACCATCCAGTGTCTCATCAGGCCATTGTTGTGCCATTCAGTGTATTTATTGAGTATAGCGGCTAAAGGGAAGAACTTGTGTGTGTGTGTGTGTGTGTGTGTGTGTGTGTGTGTGTGTGTGTGTGTGTGTTGGTAAGGCTGAGACAAAATGCTTTTAAGCCTACACTCCACACCACACCTGCCAACTCACCACTCTCTCAAGCACCAATGCCCAGTCTGATCTCCACGCTTTTCTGCCCCTACTCAGTAAAGACGCCGCTTTTCACGACACACCATCTCATATATGCTCTTCTGCTTCATCTCCTTACTTTGTTCTTGGTCTTCTCTTCCTTCTTCCAACCATACCATTCTCTCTCTCTCGTCTCTAAACAACAACACCTATACAACTGTCAATATAAACCCATGTTAATTTCCATTATTTTCACCTTTTACAGCAAAGTTTTACCATATGGGTTAACCATTTTTTGTCGTCCTTCTAAGTGACTATAGTTGACGTTACAATTCCCTGGTCCGCATTCTCGGCAGGTAAGGAAGCTCCCTAACACCGTTTTCTAAGAGATTCATTTTGCTTATTACACTTTACTGTCTAATTCCGTGCTAAATAAATCCTACACGTTGCGCCATACTCTGCATAAATGCCGTACAAAAGAATAACCAGCCATACCTAGAAAAAAGTCACTTAGGAAGAGGTGTTGTGGAGGCTCCTTACCCGACGAGAATTCGGGTCCCTGTGCTTATACGGGGAGGAAAGAATTATTACCCAATATTTACACCAACACTAAAGGGCATTGTAAACAGTGATGGTTACCACAGCGGCCATATGGTACCCCGCCTCTCCACAGGCATACTCTCTGTCATGTGTTGCATTTGTAATTTATTTAATTATACTTCCTACATCTAGCAGTGGATTTAGATTTATGGGTATGATTTAGTAGCAGTAGATAAGGTTAGGATGCATTAGAGGTGCATTAAGCTGTAGACAGGCATAGACTGTAGCACCAGTCGAGCAGAACAGTACTCCCAAGGTGGATGGAAAGCTGATGACAGGAAGAACTGGAGCTCCCGTTTCATCAGCCCTCGGGACTAGTTCCTGACCATCCCCCTTTGCTGAACCTTTTCAGTGTTTCAGTAACACAGAGAGTAGGCCAGCATGCTCTCCAGTACAAGTTTCACTAACTGTCAACACCAAATTACATGCACATTACACGCTACACTTCCTATTCAAAATTTAAACCAAAATGGCATCTAATATCCAAGAATCTGAGTCCCCAGGAGGGGGGGAGGGCTAAATTCCCCCACCATCCTCCCCTTTCCCTGTGACGACTCAACGAGTTGCCTAGAACCGCTGTCTGACTCACTCCTTCTTTATTTCTGCAACATTCACGGTCTTTTCTCAAACTTTCTCTCTGTTGAGCACCACCTCTTCTCCTCTAAACCTCATCTTCTCTTCCTGAGACTCAGCTGTCTGAGGCAACTGATAGCAAACCCTTCTCTGTATCCTCCTACTTTCTCTATCCTAATTGCTAAGCCAAAGGTGGCTGTTGTCCATATGTATGCAACGACTTATCTTGCTCTCGTGTTCCTGAGGCTGAGTTTTCTGAATTCTCTACTCTCTGGCTTCAGCTTTCCTGTCATCCTCTGACTAAATATATCTGTGCAGTGTACGTATCCCCTAATTCTACTGACTACGAATAATTCTTCGACTCTCTTTCTTCTACAATGGAACACATCCTATCCATTTCTTCTTTCTCAGAAATCTCCATTCTAGGAGATTTCAATGTTCACCACCACATTTGGCTCTCCTCTCATTTCACTAATCCATCTGGTGAACAAGCCTGCACCTTTTCTACCCCTAATGACTTAGTGCAGCTTGTACAGCACCCTATCCGTATCCCTGACTGCCATGGAGAGAGTTCCAACATACTTGGCCTCTTCCTTACAGCTAATCCTTCTGCTTACACTGTTAATCTTTCCTCTCCATTTGGCTCCTTTAATCACAACCTAATTACCTCAACCTGTCCTGTTGCTCCAGAATGGCCTGTGGACCCTCCAAAGAAATATCGGTTGTGGCACTTTAGAGTGGCTGACTGGGAGGCCCTCAGGCAGTACTTCTTTGATTTTCTCTGAAATGATTATTGCTTCCATGGCCGGGAGCCATCTGAGTGTGCCTTGTGCATTACGGAGATTATTCTCTTGGGCATGGAAGCGTACATTACTTTCTCATATCTTTGACTAATGCAAAGAAACCTTGGTTTAATCACGCTTCTTCTAATGCTGTCCACAACAAGGAGAGAACCTATAACAGGTACTGGAAGCAACCCATCCCTTAATCACATCTTTTTTATGTTTGTTCCCGGACTCATGCTCAGTCTGTTCATCACTCTGCTAAAGATAATTTCATTCACACTAAATGCTCTCAACCTTCCAACTCGAATTCTTCCCACTCTGCTTGGCATCTTACCAAAAACCTTTCTAACAACTTTACCTCATTGTCCTTCCCTCCTCTTTTCTACTCTAATGGCTCTATAGCTATTTCTTCTACTAATAAAGCAGATCTCTTCATGCAGACCTTCTCCTCCAGTTCCACCTTAGACAATTCCTGTGCTGTTCTTCCATCACTTCCCCCATCTGACTTCCTCATGACTGACATTAAACATTCTTATTTTCTGCCATCATTGGCCTCAATACTAACAAGGCATATGGGCCTGATGGAGTCCCTCCTGTCGTCCTCAAGAACTGTGCTTCTTTACTTACACCCTGCCTAGGTAAACTCTTTAGCCTTTATATGTCAACTTGTACCTTTCCTTCTTTTTTTTTTTTTTATGCAAGGAAGAAGGAACCAAAGGCCATGAGCCCGCAGTAACAGTTCCCTCCAAGAGAAAAACAAAATACAATAGAGAGCCAAATTCAAGATCCAATCATTATGAGATGCCTGGACACATTGCGTTTGAAAGACTGGAACTTTGCTTACATTCACCCAGTCTCAAAGAAGGGTGACTATTCCCAACCATCTAACGATCGCCCAATTGCTTTAACATCCAGTGTCTCAAAAGTTTTCGAGTCTATTCATAACAGAAAAGTTTTAAAGCATCTTTCCTACCACAACCTTCTTTCTGATCATCAGTATGGGTTCCAACAGGGACGTTCGACTGGCGATCTTCTCACCTACCTTTCAGTCTCCTGGTCATTCTCTCGGGACTTTGGGAAAAGGTTTGCCATTGCACTTGACATCTCAAAGGCTTTCGATCGAGTCTGGTATAAATCTTTAATTTCCAAACTGCCTTCTTATGTTGTCTATCCTTCTATCTGTGCCTTCATCTATAGCTTCCTTTCCGGTCATTCTATAGCTGCTGTTGTGGACGGCCACCATTCTTCTACATCTGTCAACAGTGGTGTTCCTCAGGGCTCTGTCCTATCACCAACTCTCATCCTTTTATTCATCAGCGACCTTCCAAGCAGTACATCTAACCCTATCCACTCATACATGATTCCACCCTTCACCTTTCCATTCGGTTCCCTCAACGTCGATCTCAGCAGTTACTTCAACAAACAATGGATGAGGCTATGACACATCTAATGTCTGACATGGCTTGTATCGCTGACTGGGGTAAAAGTAATCTTTTTGTTTTTAATGCGTCAAAGACTCAGTTCGTACACCTATCAACCTGACAAAATCTTCCACTGGTATACCGACTTATGTTTAATAATATCCAGCACAATCCTGGATCATCCTTAACCCCTTAACCGCGGGGCGTCACTTTCGTGACGCTCGGGCGCAATGGATCATACTGCGGGGCGTCACTTTTGTGATTCTGTGTTATTTTGAATTATCCTGGGCTTTCAAGTGGTGGCTTGTATCATCTATCAGTACTGCCAATGTCCAACACTAGTCAGCACTC
This sequence comes from Coenobita brevimanus, assembly GCF_032717465.1. NCBI lineage: Eukaryota > Metazoa > Arthropoda > Malacostraca > Decapoda > Coenobitidae > Coenobita > Coenobita brevimanus. The sequence continues at coordinate 15,619,716 of NC_136960.1, read as the reverse complement.
CAAATCTCATCTGTACTCCCATCCAATGTTGACATTTTAGCGATTTTCCCCCCTTCCTGACTCCCCTCCCTACCTGCCCTCCATTACCCTGTCCTCTCACCTCCCAGGCCGTGCTGCGCTAAGCAAATCTCCCCCAGTTTTTTCCGCAGATTTCATCCATTGAAATAAGCCCAATGCCTTATACTTATACAAAATAATATATACCAAAAAAAAAATAAGATAAGTGATAGTGTTATACACCAAGAATTGGCTGATTATCATCTGACAACACCTCACGTGCATTCATTCGCTACATTACCACAGTAATTTCCCCTTTGAATTATGCATTGTAATCTATGTCTGTAATAAAAATATATATCAGAAAGGAAGGGAGAAGCCTAAGTGACATTTACATTCACCTGGAACTACCCATTTCTTTATGTATTGCCGAGATTTTCTACCAATAATTTATTAGCATGTAAGTTAGCAGCTGTCATCAGCCTCAGTGTCATTGTCAACCCTTGCCTTCTCAGGTAAGCCGCGGCATTTAGTTCCTTGTCCTCCGCTGTGGTCAAACCATGTCGCACTCGCGCCCTGCCATTTCTGCCGCTTCTGCGCCCATTGCAAAGGGCCCCGTGACCTCTACACCCATAAAAAGTCGTGAGGGAAGCAGGAAAGGACTTAGTGACTCTGCAGTGGCACGTGAACTAGCAGAATTGTCTATGGTGATGATGAATAGTGATTTTGACCCTTCAGGTGAATCGTGTGATGAGCCGGGTGAGGAAATCGTGCCAGAAAGTGCTAGTACGAGTGCTTCAGTGTCGGAAGTTATCTCTAGCTCCAAGGGAAAGGAGCCATTAGTGCAGCAAGGGAAGGAATTTGGGAAGGGAGTGAAAAGGCGGCGTGTTAGCCCCAGAACAATGCCCCCGCGTGACCCAGCCTGCCATGAGTCCCGAATTGATTCACCTCCCCGTTCCCCAAGCCCCACTTCACTCATTTCTTCCTCTTCGTCTGCTGAATTATCTCCGGAGTCTTCGTCGTCGGAGTCACCACCAGCATCAACAGTGAAGGCAGGGCGTAGAGGAAGAGGTAAATCCTGGACAAGTAAAAGTAGAGTTGGTACTAGAGTAAGGGCTGCTAGTGCTATACGGCAACTCAGGGTCAGTGCGAGTGACCTTGAACGGGGTAAATCTGCCTCACAGCCACCCACCACCCTCACCCACCCTACACCGCCACGACAGGGAATCCTGGACGCCTTCGCATGGACAGAAGGGTCCGATTTTGTGCCAGAACATTTAGTTTTTGATGAGAGCTCCTCAGGAGTTCAGCCTGCCTTCACTCTTGACGATAATGCTGAGTGTGTGGACTACCTTTTGGCCTTCCTAGATGACGAAGTCATGCAGCACATATGTGATGAGACCAACAGGTATGAATCACAACGTGCTGCAAGTGGTACAGGTGCAGCCAAGATGCAACAGTGGTCCATGCTGGGAGTGCAGGAGCTGTATGTGTTCTTTGCCCTCATGCTTCTCATGCCACACTCAAAGAAGCATGAGTTGGAAGAATACTGGTCCATGGACCCCTTACTACCCTCACCCACCTTCAATAAGTACATGGCCAGAGATCGTTTCCGGAACATCATGAGAAACCTGCACTTTGTCGACAACGATGTACCTTCCCAAACTGACCCACTCTGGAAGATCCGGGAGATTCTGGGCAGAATGAAGGATAAGTTTATGTCATTCTTCCACCCGTTTCAGAAGGTTGTCATTGAAGAATCCTTGGTTTTGTTCAGAGGACGTCTTTGGTTTGTACAGTACATTCCAAGCAAACGCCATTGCTTTGGAATCAACTTCTTTGTACTGTGCAACTGTAAGACAGGGTACATCCTTGACTTCGTCATTTATTCAGCCAGCACTGTCGATCTGGATAAAACACACCCCCTTGGCTTCTCAGGCTGTGTAGTGAAAGTGCTCCTTGAAAAGTATTTTGGTGGGAATCATGTGTTGTATACAGACAACTATTATACAGCACCGAAACTTGCCAAATACCTTTCAGAGCATGGCATTGGCTCCTGCGGCACTGTCAAAAGTAATCGTGCCCACTTCCCTAAATTCACAGAGGCAGGAACCTTGCAGCGAGGAGACGTGCACCTATGCAAGTCTGAGAAGATGCTGGCAATACGGTGGCATGACAAGAGGGTCGTGCACATGCTCACCACCGTACATAAGGAAGAAATGACAGACAGTGGGAAAGTCGACCGTAGGACAGGCGAACCTGTGATGAAACCTGATGCTGTGTTAGACCACAATATCAACATGCGGCTGGTGGACAAGTCCGACATGATGACTGGTGAGATCGACTGCCTCAGGAAGAATACTAGGTGGTACAGGAAAGTTTTTCTGCATCTCATAGATATGACGATGCTGAACGCCTTTATCCTGTACAAGATGAAGGTCAAGCCACCCAGGTCCTTCTCCCTGAGGCTGTTCGCCAGGACTTGTGTTCAGCAGCTGCTGGAAAGATATGGTAGGGTGACAGCAGCAACTCCAAGGCGCCATCCAGTAACACTTCCCGACCGACTTGAGCAGAGGGCGTATGTGGATCGGCACAGACTGGAGCTAATGCCTGCCACAGGTAAAAGGAAGGCTGCGATCCGCAGGTGTTAGGTGTGTGCACATACCACCCGCCGCACACCTGAGCACTAACGCACCTCTTGGCAGTGCGCTGAGTGCCAGGTTCCCCTCTGTGTTACCTGCTTCTTTGATTACCACTGCCAGAAGCAGTTCTAAAAGTGCAAGTGGGAAAGGAGAGTAATGTGGAAATAATGTGTAAATAATGTGTAAATAATTTGTAAATAATGTGTAAATAGCAAGTGAAAACAATGGATGTTCAGTACATGTGACTGAACAGTGTATTATAGTTTTATCTTACTGAAAGTGACAGTGACTAACATAGTGTAAGTGAAACAGAAGGGTATATACTGAAAATACAATAGAAAATGTAAATAGTAATGTAAGTAATTAGTAATATAAGACTATGAGTACAAATACTTTATGTTATAACAGTGAAAGTGAATCCGTGGCTCTCTACGTATTTTGCTGAATGAAAAATTGAATGACTTCAGTGACAATAAACTAATACTACTGAAGGAAACTTATGGAGAAAAACTCCAGATATACATAAGTGTGATATAGTAATAGAAATATAAAGTGTGAGGGGTTTTATGAATAATAAATGACAGAGTACCAAGAGCGAACTAGCGCAAGTGCGACGGTCATACGCACTCGTAATTTTCATTGCTTTCACAGTGTTTTTTTTTTTTTTGAAGTATGGATCCCAAACTACTTGAAAATCATAGAGTAGTGTTTATAGTGTTAATATCTGGCTGTGGTAATCATATTACGGATTGTTGGGAAGTGTAAAGTGGAGACTTCGTTACCCAACTTCAGTGGTCTCCACAAGTCCTATGGTAACGATGAAGGCTCAACAAACATTCCAGGAGAAAGCTGAAGGTGTGTGCCATAAGCATATATGATTTTAATATTCTAGGACTAATAACTGATTTTTGGCAAATATTTTTTGAGAGTCTGTTGGAGCCCGAATAACCCTGCGGGACACGCAAAACATTGGTAAACATGCCCGCGGTGTAGGGGTTAAACATACTTGGGGTTTCTTTCTCTCTGGACTTGTCTTGAAAAGATCATATTACATCTCTTGTAAAATCTTCTTCCAAGAGATTAGGTGTGCTAAGCTGACTCACCCCTGTGTAGAGTACATCTCTCATGTATGGGAAGGCTCCCCACACGCAGCTCTTCTCAACAAACTGGAGTCAAAGGCTTTTTGTCTCATTAACTCTCCTCCTCTTACTGGCTCCCTTCAACCTCTGTCTCTTCACCGCACTGTTGCTTCTTTAACTCTTTTCTGTCGCTACTTCAGTGGTCACTTCTCCTCTGAACTGTTTAATTGCATCCCTCCACCTCTACGATGGGTGCGTAGCACCCGTCTAACAACAAACTCTCATCCCTTTTCTGTCCAATTCTCTAATGCAAGAGTTGACCGTTACTCCCAGTCCTTCATTTATGCAATAGGTTAACTCTGGAACTGTCTCTCTCTGTCTGTATATCCTACTTCTTATGATCTCCGGTCTTTCATACACAGTGTGTCAAAGCATCTCGAAATGAACGGATCTTGAATTTGACCCTCTATTGTATTGTTTTTGTTTTTTTTCTTGGAGAGAACGGTTTGCGGGCTCCTGGCCTTTGATTCCTTCTTCCTTGCGCAAAAAATTAAAAAAAAAAAATGTAATCCCCTCCACTCTCTCTCTCTCTCTCTCTCTCTCTCTCTGTATAGATAGATAGATAGATATAGATATAGATGGATAGATAGATATAGATATAGATGGATAGATAGATATAGATAGATAGATATGGATATGGACGTAGCTGTGGGAAGTTGCCGTACCATGAAACCATCTTTGTTTTGTTTTACCTTTTATTTTGGAAATGTGTTATTTTTATCTGAATTATGGAATTGAATTTCTTCCATTTTATAAATCGAGCACATTTATGTTTTCATTGTCATCTTACTAGAAAAACAGAATTTTTTTCTGGAAGCTATCCCTGTCCTCGCTATTCTCTCTGATCTTTTCATGTTTCTCTCTATCAGCATTTCTGTTCCTCCAGGTTCTTTGTCCTTCCTTATCTTAATATCTTTCCATTGTCATTTTCCTACAAACTCCTCTCTCTCTTATTCTGTGTTATTAGACATATTTCTTTCTACCTTCCTCCTCTGAATATAATTTTTTCCCTTCTTTTCCATCTCTTTCTCTGTACCATCTCCCTTGTTATACCTATCCCCTTTCCCATCCTCTTGCCTCTTCCTCTCTTCCTTTCCCAGTTTTCTGGCTCCTTTCTGTCATTTCTTCCACTTAATTCACTTTTGCCTTCTTGCTGCCTTTCTTGCCTCGCTTTTGGCCCTATCCTTTCGTCCTCCATCTGCCTCTACTTCTGTGGTCTGCCCTGCCAGTGAGTGCCGCGCCACCACCACATTTCACCCATGTTGTGCCACCAGCGTCATTCATGTCGGGGCACTCATGGTCCCAGGCGGAGGACAGTCCACAAAATACTACCCCCTATATTGCCTGCCTTCCCACACCTTCACACCAAGTTCCGTGTATCTTTGTTTATTGTCATATAGTAGAGTTCATTCTGGGTGGCCACGTAAATTAGTTCACGATATAATCACCCGCTATCCCTTCACACCTATCCCTTCACACCAAGTTACGAGGGGCAAACCGACCTGCAGTCACCTGATCCGATACCCATGATAGAAGGGTGTGCCATACGCCTTCAGGATAGTCGCTTCGCTAACACGGGTGACCACCTTGTGTGTGAGTCAGATGAACACCTGTATGATTGTCCAGTCTTGACCATCAGTGCATTTCAGTCTAGTCTACGATTTCCATTTAACTCCGTGTGGAACTACTAGTAAGAATGTGTGAATGTGTTGTTTTGGTAGATGCAGTGTGGTAAAAGGCACTGCCTAGAGTATGTTTAAACGTTAATGATGAAAAGATTGAGGCAAACTACAGAGTAATAAGCGGGGCCTGATTGTGGGTTTTTCAAGTTGACTTTGGTTTAGATCATTATACAAGACACCTGAGGTAGTGAATGAAGTTCTCAGATGTCATTTTGTTCAAACTGGTAGTAAATTGTTTTCGGTTTAGACTACTATGAAAGACATTTTGCTACTAATCTGATACAAAAATGAAACCTGTCAAAAAGAACCAACGGTGTCAAGAGAACGCACGTGGCAACATATTGGTTAAGACTGGACTCCTTGATTCCCTTGGAAAATGAATAAAGCTTTTTATGTTTTTTCCCTAAATCATTAAAGTGCCAGACCTTAGTCTCACACCACACTTGGAAGTGGTAAGGTTTATGTAGACTGTGAATTGGCTGTTGCATCTTACATTGGCACTAACACTCTGTTGAAGCCAGTTTTATACCAGTTAAGAGTCACAATAGTCTCTGGTGATCATTCTCTTATTTCCATCCATCATTTCCGCTGCCAGCTGTAAAAGTTAGGGTAATATTTCGTTTTGCTGTTTGTACTATCACTATCACTAATTTCTTTACCCCCTTGGTGAGAAGTAAGTGAAGGAGCAGGTTGGAGAAAAGCCTGGGGTGCAGATATATGGGCGTCTCATCACACACACACACACACACACACACACACACACACACACACACACACACACTATTGAACCTCCATTATCCATTAACCTGCCCTTACACCAACCCTGTCTTCCACCTTCCTCCCGCCAAGGGGAAAAAGAAACCATTGGTCGTGATAGTACTTACATAGACACAAAGCCATTTCATACCAGTTAAGGCAAGAGTTACCATAGTTCCTGATGATTATTTCCTCTTGCTTATCCCTTTATTCCACCATTAATCCCTCTTTTAGGTGTAAAAAGTTAAGGTAATAAATCTACCTGGCAAACAATACCCTATTCATAAAGCTCTCTGAATGGACGAGCAGCCTAAATGGATAGGTTGTTGGGGCCATGTTGGTGTGTAAGTGGTGACCAGTTTGTAAAGAGTGGCTGATGTTTTTACGATATGCTTGTATTGTATGGACGGTGTTGTGTTGTGTTAGTCGATGTTGTGCTGTGTTGTGTTGTTGCTTAGTGTTGTGTGAGACGGTATTATGGTGAGCTGTGTGGCTTTGTGTTGTGTTGTGTTGTTCTGTGCAGTGCTGTGTTGTGCTCTGTTGTGTTGTTCTGTGTTGTGTTGTGCAGTGTTTTATTGTTCTGTGTTGTACTGTGCTGTGTTGTGTTGTATTGTGCTGTGTTGTGTTGTGTTGTGTTGTGTTGTGCTGTCCTGTGTTGTGTTGTGCTGTCCTGTGCTGTGCTGTGTTGTGCTGTGTTGTGCTGTGTTGTGCTGTGTTGTGTTGTGTTGTGTTGTGCTGTGTTGTATTGTGTTGTGTTGTGTTGTGTTGTGCTGTATTGTGCTGTGTTGTGTTGTGTTGTGCTGTATTGTGCTGTGTTGTGCTGTATTGTGCTGTATTGTGCTGTGTTGTGCTGTATTGTGCTATGTTGTGCTGTATTGTGCTGTGTTGTGTTGTGTTGTGTTGTATTGTGCTGTATTGTGCTGTGTTGTGTTGTGTTGTGTTGTGCTGTGCTGTGCTGTGCGGTGCTGTGCTGTGTTGTGTTGTGTTGTGTTGTGTTGTGCTGTGCTGTGTTGTGTTGTGTTGTGCTGTGCTGTGCTGTGTTGTGCTGTGTTGTGTTGTGTTGTGCTGTGTTGTGTTGTGTTGTGTTGTGCTGTGTTGAGTTGTGTTGTGCTGTGTTGAGTTGTGTTGTGCTGTGCTGTGTTGTGTTGTGTTGTTGTGTGTTGTGCTGTGTTGTGTTGTGCTGTGCTGTGTTGTGTTGTGCTGTGCTGTGTTGTGTTGTGCTGTGCTGTGTTGTGTTGTGCTGTGCTGTGTTGTGTTGTGCTGTGCTGTGTTGTGTTGTGCTGTGCTGTGCTGTGTTGTGTTGTGTTGTGTTGTTTTGTGTTGTTTTGTGTTGTACTGTGCTGTGTTGTTTTGTGTTGTGTTGTGCTGTGTTGTATTGTGCTCTTTTGTGCTGTGTTGTGTTATTCTCTTTTGTGCTGTGTTGTGTTATTCTCTTTTGTGCTGTGTTGTGCTGTGTTGTGTTGTGCTGTGCTGTGCTGTGCTGTGCTGTGCTGTGTTGCGTTGCACTGTGCTGTTTTGTGTTGCGTTTTGCTGTTTTGTGTTGCGCTGTGTTGTTTTGTGTTGCATTGTGTTGTTTTGTGTTGCGTTGTGTTGTTTTGTGTTGCGTTGTTCTGTTTTGTGTTGCCTCGTGCTGTGCTGTGTTGTGTTAGGTTGTGCTGTGTTAGGCTGTGTTGTGCTGTGATGTGTTCTGTTGTGCTGTTTTGTGTTGTCTTGTGCGGCGCTGTGCTATGTTGTGTTATGTTTTGCTGTTTTGTGCGGTGTTGTGCTGTGTTGTGAGGCGGAAAGGCTGTCAATGCTGTGTTTAAGCTTGTACCCTGTTGGTCACCTCCCCTGGCTTGTAAGGTGTCAAGATACTTCCTCTTTCTAGTTCATTGAATAGGTATTGAATTTGGCTCTGTTATATTTTGTTTTTTCTTGAAGGGAGCAATCTTAGGGCTTCTGGCCTTTGGTTCCTTCTTCCGGGTATAAGAAAAAAAAATCTTGCAACCTACCTGTTCATCTACCTGTGTCTAAGAAAGAAGGGACTGTTGATAATATGACGCACAGAGATGAATGGAGAGAAATGGGCAAGAAAAGAGAAGAGAGAAAGGTGCTGGAAATGGACGAAGGAAAAGCGAGGCGTGTGTGTGTGTGTGTGTGTGTGTGTGTGTGTGTGTGTGTGTGTGTGTGTGTTACAAGGACAAGGAGTACCTCAAAAGGTCTTACGACCTGTACCAAAAAGAGGTATTGTAAAAGATGTTGCCAGGTACACATTGCTACTCCATTAGTGAGAGAAAATATAGTACAGATAAAGGCTTTCCTCACCCATCTCTCCCACCCACAGCATGGTCAAGGAAAAGACGGTGTGCCTAACTCGAGAGAAGAAGTCGGGCTAGGAAACTTTGCAGAATGAAAGGACATATTCAAATCACTACAAAGGCAGGCTCACCAATCTGTGTCTAAACTAGCACTGAACTGTTCTGACTAAGAACTATCATCTACCTCAGCTATTAGCCGATTCTAGGTAGGCTACTGCAGATCTTGAAGATGAGAAATTAACCTAATATATCATGATGGAAATGCTTCAAGTCAATCTTCCATCCGTAATTCCTCGTCGAGTAACTGTTGAAATAAGTGTTGATAGTCGATGTTTCCTAACCCATAAAGTATTTGAAAACCTTAATTAGCAGTCCGCGCTAAAACATAGTCTCAAACGAAAAGAACCCCAGTGCCTGCAGGCTTTTATGATGTCCCATGCTCAAGATGGATGTGATCAACTTATTAACAAGCGTCTGTACACTCACAGGCCTCTTAATATCCTTCTTCAGGGTCGGCGGCCAGAACTGCACAGCACATTCCAAATGCGGCCATGCGAGACAGTTGTACCGAGAGGGGACAATCTCCTTCTTACTGTACTTAAATTTTCTCCTTATATACTCCACAAGCATCTGTGCTTTTTCTCTGCATCAGTGCACTGCTTGGAGAGAGAGAGAGAGAGAGAGAGAGAGAGAGAGAGAGAGAGAGAGAGAGAGAGAGAAAGAGAGCATAAGGAAATAGGATGAGAAGTATAGACGTAAGAAACTGAGATGAGATGCAGAAAGAGGGTGAAATATGCAGAGCAGGAGGGGATCGGTTAATAGAATATGAAGATGAGCGAAGGAACAATGCTTTATATTGCAGTCCATAATTGGTTCACATGCACTCAGACCAATAAGACACAGCCTTAAAATGTACAGTGTAAGTTGTTCGCACATGTCAGGCATGTACGAACCGGCTGCTGCAAGTTATATAGCCGCCTTATTTTCCTCAGGGGATTGGTTGGGAGGGGAATATATTTTACAGTGGTATAATGCGGAGCCACGGTTCCTCACAGGTATTGCGTTCATCTTCAGGTCGGCGTTTGTTCTGATGCTTGATTAAAAACATGTCATTTATAGACATTTTATTGGTGTTGTGAGCATGTCCTTTCACATACTAGCATATATTCGCCTTCTGCCGGATAACGCTAGTGACAGTTATAAAAAAAAATTCACACACACACACACACACAACACATAAGAGAGAGAGAGAGAGAGAGAGAGAGAGAAACTGAAAACAGGAATATATTCTGGGCGTTCCCGTCTCACCTCCATGATTGATTGGGAACCAAATAATTAAGATTAAGATAAGATACTGTTATCATCCAGCAGTGTCCCGGCCCTCCATTTATCACTTCCTTTATCTCCTACCCCCTCCCTTCGCCCTCCAGGCTTCCACTCCTCTCTCCATCCCATCCTCTCTTCCTCTATCCACACCCCACTCATTCACTCTTCCTCCCTCCATCCCACTCACTCTCCCTCTTTCCACTCCTCCACATCCCAGTCTTTCTCCCTTCCTCCATCCCACTCACTGTCCCTCCTTCTGCACCCCCCTCAATCTACCCTCAATCTACACGTAATCTTCCCCACCCACTCTTGCGCTTTCCACATCTTACCCATTCTTCTTTTTTCCCTCCATCCCCACCCATTTTCCTGCCCTCTCCCTTCACTCCTCTCCACACGTACTCGTTTATTTCCATTATCCTTCCATCCCCACTCACTATTTGCTCTTCCTTCCCTTTATCCTCCCATCCTTACTCACTATTTCTTTCTCCCTCCCTTTATCCTCCCGTCCCCACTCACTCACCGTTTCTTCCTCGTTCCCTTTATCCTCCCTTCCTCACTCACTATTTCTTCTTCCTTCCCCCACTCATTGTCCATTCCTCCCTCCCTCCCCACAAATTCTTCCTTTCTCCCTTCTTCCCCACCCACTCTCCCTTTCTACCCCCTGCGGCGTCTTCAACCTTTGCCACCCACTCTCATCTTTCCCCCTCCATCAAGTATCCCCTTCTCCTTCGTTCTCAATCCACTCGCTCTTTCTCCCTCTTCCATCTTCTCTCCCTTTATTCTTCCATCTCCATTCATTCTTTCTTCCTCCACACACTGCTTAAGCCGGTGTCACACTGGGAAGAAAACGGCAGCATATTAGCCGTTTTTGCGAGCCGAATGACCAACAGTCAATGGGATTCAACTTGTTAGCAGGTTTGTTACTGTGATAAGGACGCAAATGAGCTAAATACCAGTTTTTCAAGTGTTTTAAACTGTGAATGAAAAATTTAATTAGTGCAGGAGGTATGTTTAGATGAAAGCGTTTCACAAATGTGGCTAACATGTTAGCCACTGTTGCCCACTGTGACTCCACCTTCACTCTTTCTTCCCCCCCCCCCTTACACACCCTCTCTCCTGTCCATCCCTCTCATTCTTCCACCCTCTACATTTGACTTATTCCATCTTTCCTCTTTCCACATCACAGTCACTTACCTTCTTTGACTCTTCCTTATCATCTTTCCATATCCCCCCCCTCGTTCCTTACTCACTTTTCGTTCCTTCTACCACACCTTTTTAGCTCTCTCTTCCTAACTTTTCCACTGTACATCCTTCCTTCCATCCTTAAGCACTTTCTCCTCCTCCTTCCACACTACCTTTACCCTTTCTTCATGTCCTTATCCCATCCTCTACAAATTTCCTTCCCATTATTTCTTTCTTCCCTCCTCTCCGTCTCTTCTTCTTTCCATTCTACCCTTCTAACCCCGCTTCTGTTCCCTTCCTATCCCCCTCCATCTTTCCTCCTATTCATCCCTTCTCTTTTCCACTCAATCTCCTTAACCCTGCTACTACTCCCTCCTCTCTCTCTCTCTCTCTCTCTCTCTCTCTCCCCTATTCACTTACTTTTTTTCTTATCTTTGAATCTTTTCCCCTTCCCCCTCCCTTCCCATCCTCCCTTATCTTCCCTCGCGATAGTGCACCGAGATATGCATAGATGCCGTGATCGTGTTTAATCTGTATAGTTATTCCTATGGAGAACGTTTACGCCAGATTAATAATGGTAGATAGAAGGGAACGTGTTGGTAAGGCTGAGAGATGGAGTCGCTGGGATATTTCTCTCTCTCTCTCTCTCTCTCTCATTTGTTCCTCCATCCATCCATTAATCCTTCCTTCCTCTCATCCACTCCTCTAACTGCAGTCCTTCACTCCATCCCACACCAGAGAGACTAAGGATGCAGCACAAACCAGCACCGTAGCATAATAGAAGCAGAATCCATTATTATATCAACTTGACTCTCAAAGATCCTCTCTTCTCTGGTAGTGATGGCGGCTGATGTGATGCTCAAGTTGTTTAAGAATTTCACTTCGAGAATTGGAATGAATTATTTGGAAATTGCCATTTTGTTCGGTTATATTAGGTCCTCTGGCTCCCTGATAATATAGGATCTGATATGACCCCAAATATCCACTATCAGGGTTACCTCATGCGATATAAATCCCTAAACTGACGGGTTATGAACTGAGTTGATGATTTGTTCCACCAGACTGGACATTGTGAAGAGAGAGGTGTGTGTGGGAGAGAGTGTTTTATGTGGAAGAAGTGAGCTGCCATCGACCTGCCAAGATACGACCACTGCATTTATCTATAGGCTTACTACATGATCGCTAAGTATCCACACAAGCTTTAGAAGGTAGTGAATTTAGCCACAAGAACATATTTTTACGTTTTTAAGCTGAGAATCTTGCGCTACAGAAATTTTATTGAATATATTTTTCCCAGCAGTTTATAGAAGCTGATAGGAACCATTTAGCGGATTTTGGTGTTTTTCTATAAACACTTCATTGCGATGATGCCTTTGTCAGTATATTGTAATACCGCCAGACAATTTACTACTTAAGAATCTTCTCTCCTAGCGAAGGAGTTAGTGAAGATAACATTTGACTCCTCTAGTTCAATAAGCCTCATCTATTCTGAATGAAATCCTTAGTACAATCTGTAGATGCTTTTCAGCTTAGAAGAGCTTTTTCATCCGGAGAAGTTGCATGCAGCCTTCATTGACCTCTGCACAGCTAGAGTTCTCCCCAAAATTCTGTAGCATCGTCTGGTGGTAGCAAAAATTAAATAAAAATTACGTCAACTGATTGGAGGATTTATATGCCATCGCATAAGTAACCATCAGCTGCACAGTGGTCAATATGAGTGTGGTAGTTCAGTTAAAAGAAACATGGGGTTGTGTAGATTAGACAGCGCTGAAGAGACAGTGAGAAAGCATAATAGTCACTGGCATTGAAGAACAGGGTGTTTGAAGTACGTTAAAAGACGGTAGATGACTTGTAATTGTAACAGGGCATCTGGGAATGAGTAATAAGAGGGCAGTGGTTGACGTGAGTAACAGAATGGAGGTGACTGAGTGAATAACAAGAACATTACATAGGTGAGTCAGGTAGGAGTGAGAACAGTGTGAATAGAGTGAGTGAGTGTAAGTGGATGACGGGAATATGTAACTTGGTATCGGGGAAAAAATAAGATGTGGGCAATGCATGGCTGAGTGAGTAAAAAGAAAAAGACTTTTGCAATAAGTTTCTAGGGGAAATTAGGTGGATGTAAGAGTACCGGTAAAGGACTGAATGAGTAACAGGACAGTGAACTTTGGGAATGAATAGTAACATGCAGAAATGAGAGAAGTGTAAAAAACACCATCAGTTTAAATAGGCCAATCAATGGATACTAAATTACGAACCCAAATTGAGCTCTAGAAGCTGCGGGCAATTAAAAAATATTATAAACTGCATATCAGCACCGATCAATGAGCCAGGTACTGTACATGATAAACACTGATCGTAACTGATAGACAGTGTGGATAAAATTAAATTAGACCATCAGAAACAAGACAAGCGCCGAGAAAACAAACACAGAAATCTCAGTCTTGAACCAAACCACTTATGGTTTGAGTACTGACGGCAGATCACTAGCTCGGGAACTCGAAGACCATGATGATATAAGGAACAGTTGATGTAAACATTTTTAATTACAGTACGTTAACATACCATAGTTTTCACTGTTTGTAGTAAGGCACGCAAGCTCTTCATAATAATCCGGGCAATATCATCAATCTAGTCCTCATTCTTTACACACAGACGGCAGGTAGATGTGCCGAAGTGGCGAGGCATAAGGCAGTTTGGTGCCCTGTGGTGGCGGCGTCTGCGTGGATCATTGAGCCTCAGGAACTCTCCGCCTAATCTGCAGATAGATAAATACAAGGGCAGATCCACAGGAGAAAGAAATAACCATAATCAACAAACATCCCCAACCCACTCATTTCTATCTGCTCTTCCCATCATCATATCACGCAAAAACTAATCACATATCAAATCTCTTTCGTCCTGATACAGAGAGGATATGCAATTTTTATCTGTCTTTCGTCAAGTGCTGATAGCCTGGTGGTTTTGTCAGTGGTTGATGATGGTGGTGTGGTGTTTTTTTGGTGGTGATGTCAGAATCCTGGTATAAGTGGAAAGGTCTTGTCTAAATATATCGGTGGTGTATGTTGTTGTTTGGTCTGGGAGAGTGCGAAGGTGTGTATGCATAAGTGTGGTGGGGCAGGAGAGAAACTTGAGTGTATTATGTGGGGGTTTCTCTGTAACAGTGCTTGTGTGTGTGTGTGTGTGTGTGTGTGTGTGTGTGTGTGTGTGTGTGTGTGTGTGTTTCATCCATTCGGTCGCAGACATAGATTGTAGGGCTGTAGACAGTGTGCTGTACTACGAGTCGATATCCCTTCACACACAAAACACGGCTCCTTGTAGGCCTCACGTCTCCACTGGGATGCTGCTATAGCATATTCACTCTCATTTTCTTGGACTATCTGCTACAGAACTGGTGTGAGGGTACTGGCGGTGGTGGTCTTATGACATATCAGTGGAATTTATGGAAGACCTTTTTATAATTCTTTGCAACGACCCATGTATGAAATCATGATCATTTTTCTTGCATTCCACTCGCTGTATTCCCTCGGTCACCAACCATTTCTTGAAAGGCATGCCGACCATCGTAAACTGGGGTGGAAGTGAAGCAACCAGACTGCATAATGCCATTGTAACAAGACACCAACTGGACCCCGCCTCACCCACACCCCTATCTCACATGTTTCTCCCGCCTGCCTCCCTCCATGCCTCACCTCCCCCATTGTTGTCTCCTCCTCACTAGCCAACTCCACCCTGTCACTTACCCCTTCAAGTAAGCGCCCCTGCTGCCAAGACGCGAGTATCTAGCCTCATTGGTTTGTGTTCACAAGTCGCATGATACTTGTGGCGTGATGGGTGAGACAGCAGCTGGGACAAATGGACAAGCCAGATGGTCTCAGATTAAACCTACCGGTATCTGTGTCCACACATTACCAGCAGGATCCTCGGCATGATTGTGGTTAATACTCACCGGCCAGCAAACAGATCCACCTCTCATGCCAGGGTGCAGTGCTTTAAGAGTGCAGTGGTTGGGCCTATGTTGTTCTAGTTAACGCTTGACCATTTTACTCATTAGTGAAATCTGCCGCCTGAAGGTTACCGGGTAATTGAAACTAATTTTAACAGCAACTCCAGAACATTTGAGCTGGATACAATCGTGTAAGGTTTGCCAGTATGGAATAAATGACGTAGCCAGATCGAAAGGGTTAAGGGCTAAGGTGAGGGAACTGCAAAAAGGGAAAAAGAAAAGAGAATATGAAAAAAAGGGGACGGTGAAAGGAAAACGAAGCGGTAGAGAACGAAAGGTAGATAGATAGAGCGGTAAGAGGGGTAAGGCAAGGATGGATCGAGAAAGACAATGGAGTTCCTTTGAAATATATATATATATATATATATATATATATATATATATATATATATATATATATATATATATATATATATATATATATATATTTTGCCAGACGCCATAATCCCGTAAGGGGTGGCCGTTTGAATTTGAGTAACTTGTTTTACGGAGAGGGGCACTAACCCTCCACCAACCCACTTGTTGACACGTATGGAGCATGTATGGTTTGGTTATATGGTTACCACCCAGCGTTGTAAATGATTTCTTGGCTTACAGGAAACCATTTGGCTTGTCACTCAATGTAAAGCCACCTGTAAAGGAAAGAAAAGCAATAAGAAGTGACAGGAAAGATGGGAGAAATAAGAAGAGAGGAGGGCAGGCACAGAAAAAGAATGATAAAGACTAAGGAAGAAGTAGGCAGCACTACATCAAGTGAGTGGATGATGGTCGCCACCACCTACTACTATAGATACTATATATATATATATATATATATATATATATATATCTATATATATATATATATATCTATATCTATAGCCCGACGCCCTAATCCCGCAAAGGGTGGCCGCAGACAAAACGCCTCCAAGTCACTCTGTCACCCAACATTTGACTCCCCTCCCCCCAACTCACCCCCCCTCCCTCATATACCTCTCAACTCCATCTCTCCACCTCATCCTCGGTCTACCCCTCACTCTCCCTCCCTCCACCTCACCTACATACACCCTCTTAGTCAGTCTTTCATTCTCCATTCTCTCCACATGTCCAAACCACCTCAGTGTATTTCTCCTAATCTTTTCAACCACATCCACATCTACCCCACAACGTTCCTTCACTTCTTCATTCGTCAACCTGTCCCTCCACGTCACTCCACATGCTCCTCTCAAGTAACTCATTTCCACTGCTCTCACTCTTGACTTGTTCCCCTCTTGCAATGTCGGGGGGAACTAAAAAAGCAAATATATATATATATATATATATATATATATATATATATATATATATAGAAATATATATATATATATATATATATATATATAGTCCTTTCACCTTAACTTGGCCCAGATTTTTGTCCTTTTGGAGCTTATATCACGTAGTTCAATCGCAAAAAATCACAGTACCACGGGTGTACATTCTTTCCAATGCACATCATCGTGACTAGCATTATATTCTACTGTTAATCTGTTGCTGCAGCTTAATATTCAGTATGGAAGGCCAAGATAAAGTGAGAGGAGTATAACGCTGTGACGATTCTATCTTTAAATAAAATAAGACAAATGTATCCTCTGTTGCTGATGTTGGTTTGGATACTGGGCCTTGAGTGAATGACAGTAACCCTTATTCTGGTTGGGTAAGGAAGCTCCCTAACACCTGGTCTTGCCAATTTATTGCTGGGCATGGCACGCTGCTGTTCTCTACTATTCTATACATGAAGTTTATCTCAATGTTAGAATACAGTGAATAACAGAAGAGAAACCTAATAGCTAAGAATGGCAAATAAGTCGCGAAGGAAAAGGTGCGAGGGAGCCTCTTGACCCGACTAAAGTACGGCTTTAATGTAAAAAAGGGAGAAAATGCGATAATACTAGTAACTTATTTTTGTAGGTTAAGTACCCATGAAAAATAGAGGTAATAGAAGAGAATTTATAATAAAAATGGAGTGGGGAATCTTGTGTCAAATGCTGTACTGTCGTCAGTTGAGGATGCTCCCTAACACCTTTTTCTAAGCGATTTATTTTGCTAATACATCATACTTTCCTCTTCTGTGTCACATCTGTCCTTCCAGTATGGCCATACTCTGCATAAATGAAGTACACAAGGATTTAAAGCAGTCATATCCAAAAATAAATCGCCAAGAAAGAGGTGTTGGGGAGCTTACTTAGCCGACGAAAATACGAGCCAGTGAGTAAGAAACAGGAAGAGGAAAAGATGTGAAAGTGATACTGATTACAGAGCTATTATTAGGACAGACGATACTTAGATAAAAGTTAAGAACGGACAGAAATATGAGAGAGAGAGAGAGAGAGAGAGAGAGAGAGAGAGAGAGAGAGAGAGAGAGAGAGAGAGAGAGAGAGAGAGAGAGAGAGAGAGAGAGAGAGAGAGAGAGAGAGAATTTTGAGAATTGAAAAAACTGTGTGATATACTCTTTCTGCTTTAACTTAGCCCAAAATTATCCTCTTCCCATCTTGAATGCTGTGTTGTAAAAATAAACTAAACACCAGGATATGATGTTAGTCAGGAAGAAGTGCCGTGGTAAGGCTGTAGAGCGGTAACATTGCCTAATTCCACTACTGAGTTATGGGAAATAAGCTGTGGAAGGAGGAAAATCTGGGCCAGGTTAGAGTGAATGAGCAATAG
The DNA here is from genome assembly GCF_032717465.1 of Coenobita brevimanus. Lineage (NCBI taxonomy): Eukaryota > Metazoa > Arthropoda > Malacostraca > Decapoda > Coenobitidae > Coenobita > Coenobita brevimanus. The sequence goes on along the minus strand of NC_136960.1, from coordinate 15,602,010 downwards.
CAACGGAATGAGGCAGTGATTTGCGGGACTAAGTAAGACACGGATAAAGACAGCGAGAATGTTGCATACAGCTGAAGACAGGAACACCCAGATTAAAGAAAGATAAAACGAGTATATGAGGCAGGGTACGATGTACTGTAGGATAAGGGCGTAACAGACGACAAGTAAATATTAATACAGATATACCGAGACAGGAAGGGAAAACTTAGAGTAGCGGAATAAGACACAGGACCAGTAGGAGAAGGAAGAGGGGGAAAGGGAGAAGAGCATGTGAGAGGAGAAGTGTGTGTGTGTGTGTGTGTGTGTGTGTGTGTGTGTGTGTGTGTGTGTGTGCGCGCGCGAAGGAGGCAAGATAAGGAAGGTAGGTAAGGAGGGAGGAGGAAGAAAAGAAGAAAGGCATGGAAGGAGGAACACATCACTGGACAGCAGAGTTTCCTGCCTAGCTGTGGTCAGGTCTTAATCTTGAGAGGAGATTAAACTTCACAGAAAACAACGACGTACCATACAGTTCTTGATTTTAGTTCTGTCTTGAAGAAACTTTTCACAGGACACAGTTCCTAACTAGCTACCCTTATACTGTATTCTGCGAGCTGTGTATTTCTGGTAAAAATTATGCTAAATCTATTCTCACACATGAATAAAAAAACCTATTTTTGTCTAAGCATAGTTACTTTTCCTACTCGATTCCTCATGATGATTTTCTACTTCGCATAAATTTCCAGTAATCTTAACTTTTTTTTCTTTCCTTCATTTTCCCACCCAGACAGCTCTAATTCTTGTCTGACAAAGCTTATATTCACTTTACCGGTAAATATTTCTCCCCAGGGTCAAAAAGAATTATTCAGGCGTTATTCTTCCACCTCCCTTCCTGGATAATAAGGTATATGTATTATGAATATCATTATATTGATATATTTTGTCTTCTGTGTCCTGCGTTAATAAGGCCTATGATACTGATGGGGTTCCTATTGTTGGATATCCAGAACTGAGCCTCCATAACTTTATTGTTGGTCCTTGCAGGAAGTTTCTCTCTCTCTCTCTCTTTCTCTCTCTCTGTGACAATTGTTAATAGACAATCGGGCTGGGTAACAACTGAACTTGACAAGTAACACCGCGAATGTGCATAACAAATCCGTGCAGAGTGGGTTAATTAGGTCAAATCATATACCAGAAGACCCGCCGACATATGGTAAAAATACTCCCGCAAATCCCAATACACCATCCAGTATAAGACGGCTCTAGTATGTATTCAGTATGGACGATGGGTGTTAGTGCCGAAGTGGTGACATGTGGAGGTGTATGGCATTTAGGAGGACTACTTGGCCTTGGGCAGAGGCTATGATGTCTATGCGCAGAGTCGGGCATCCTTTCCATATCACTTCTTCTTGATTAGTATCATGTTCTAGTATCATCGCAATATTGCACCGTAGCATTCAAAGTGGAGAGACTGCAATTATAGGCCAAGTTAGAGTAAAACAGTATAATTAAGCTTTGTGTATGGCTGTAGAGCGTAATACATTTGTATATAAAGGTTAATTTGAAATTCCTTCTGTGCACCCTTACTGCCTCATCCACCTCCATTACTGCCCATCTATTCTTTTTTCCCCTTTTCCTCTTCTCCCTTTCCCATCATTAAACTTATTTTACATGACTGAGCTAAATTTTTTATTTTTATTTTAATATTTCAGCTTCTCATTTACATTTTCCATTTCTCCTCATCATTACTTGTTTGTCCCATTCGCCCTCTTCATGTATTCTGTGTCTGTCTGTATAGTCTGTGTGTGTCTTATTTTGTCTGTCAGTATGTTTGTTTTTGTCTGTATATCTTTCTGTCTCTCGTCTCTCTGTCTGTCTTTCTTTTGTCTGTCTGTCTGTCTGTCTGTCTGTATGTATGTATGCATGTATTTTATCTTTTCCTCTCTCTCTCTCTCTCTCTCTCTCTCTTACACACACACACACACACACACACACACACACACACACACACACACACACACACACACACACACACACACACACACACACACACACACCACCACCACCACCACCACCACCACCACCATCACCAGACATTTATATGTTACTGAGCAAACCATAAGTAAGATAGGTTCGTGTTTATCCTGGATTCCTGGCCAGATAGTTTTTCTTTACGACCCGACGATCACTATCAGGATTTTAAGATTGAGATCCTAATTACTACAGAGTATGAGGAAATCTTTTAAGGGGTCCAGTGTGATGTATTAATAGCTTACATTTATACACTGATGTCTATATGAAAAAATGGTTTAGCAACGCCCAAATGGAGATGAAGACAAACAATATAATGCAAAGATGAAGTGCCTGAAAGAGTAGTCTGTATTTTCTTCGTAGGTCTTCCTTTGCATCGCTATATGAGAGAACTGAAGCAACCAAATCTCGTCCGTACATCTTGTCTTCGAAGTTATAACTAAGAAGACACCTGTCCTATGATGCCCTGTATGAATCTGAAAAAAAAAAAAAAAAAATCGAATTTTGGGTACTTTCTTTTAGTACACTATACGCAGTTAATCTGTGTACGACATCTCTATCTCTATCTATCTATACCGTTAGATAGATAGACCGATAAACAGAGAATAGGTAAATTGATAGATAGATAAATGTCAGTGCTTGATTTTTTTTTTTATAAGAAAGTGTGATTATATAGATATACCGGTACATGTTTTGGTGTTTAATTAATCGTAAAAGACATATGCCGATACTGGTCTGACCATCATATTTTGTTAGGTTGGGCCTTGATACAGGATGCTTCCTCTTATTTAATGACAGTGTTGGTACACTTCTTTACTTCAGTAACGCACACTGATTACTTCATTCATATACATCAAATCGCTACCATAAAATCACCTAACAGTGTCCTCTCTAAACAGAAATAACAAACATTAAAGTTTACTTGGGCTGGGGAGAAATCATGCATTTTGTTGTGGTTTACACATGACCATTGATTTCAAACTTGATCAGCCTGTATGAATAATGGGACTGGCTCACGCAGCGCCCATGCAACACCCATCATACAGTTCACTTATACTGTAAACCTGCACTCTGGCACGTCAGTTACTGCACGCTTATATTCATGAAAATCAGATCAGAGTATGCAGCCGATGATGAATGATAACAGATCAATTTCTTAAGCTTTTACCCTTGCGTACCAACTTCCCACTTGTCTGGTTATCACCCTCTGCATCTTCAGCCTTGCTTCCTCCCACACTGCTCCCCTCTTCCTTCGTTCAGATTGTTCTTTCCTCTCCATCGTCTTTCCACTTTCCTGCCATTATTCTCTTCCTCTTGCCATCCTCTTCGTCATTGTTTAACTTATTATCATATATTTCTTTGTCCTCTTTTCTTCCCATTATTATTTCCTCCATTTCTCAGCTCCCACCTTCCTCTCCACGTCATCATCTCACAAGATATCAGTCAGACTAAGGGTATTCTCTTTTGGTTAGGAAGTTTGCTAACAACTCTCCCTTACCGATTTGTTTTTTATTCTGCTCCGTTCCAATATTCATGTTCTTTTTTTTTTTTTTTTTCATGCCGTGTATGTCGACATTAAAAAGATGTAAGAAGCAAAACAGAGGATACTAATGGGTGGCCAGGTAAATAAATAATTGAGGAAGAGGTGCTAGGGAGCCTCCTTACCCGACGAGAATACGGGCCCAAGAGACTGATTTTTAGCGTTGGTTATGGTAAGGTCGGTACCAGCATATTAACCCTCCGTCAGCTTGTTTGCTGGGAAGTAATATTATCTCGTACGTGCAGTCCATTTCTCGGTCATTAGAGGCAAAACGAAGGTAATGTGCAGCTAAAGAAATAGTGATAAGCGGTGGGGTCAGTGTTATAGGGAAAAATAAACACAAATAGGATTGGCAGGTATGTCTTGAGGAGGAATTATTTTGAGGCAGTAGGGAAGGAAAATAACCGCATATAAGATGCACATACAACGCTTCCACATATAAATAATTGGCCAGAAAGTTATGTGTATGGTCACACGTAAATGTGCTGTATACGTAGCTGTGTGTATAAATGAGGGTATTCAGGTTAGATTATACCCCTTGGACTCAGGGACTGTTTAAAGTCACTGTATCTCCAACTTCATCCATTTCCATTACCTCATCCCTGCTACACTCACCAACAAGGAAGAGTTATAATCAGTGCCAATGTAACCACTGGGAGAACTTGTAAGAGTTACTGATATTGACTGGAGTGTTTCAATGTGTTAATCAGTCTCTGCGCTAACTGAGGGACCCAATGATGGAGATGGGAGGCAGGGTGGAGAGGGGGGGTAGGAAGAGATGGGGTGAAGGAGGGAGGGAGAGGGAAGGGCGTTTTTCCCTGTTGCACATATTTCCCCTAGTTCCTTCCTCCTCATTCCTTCCTCCACCCCACCACTACCTTCCTCTCCGTTCCCGCCTGCTTTTCCTCTGCATCAGGATATCGCTTTGAACCATTCCATTTGTATCAGTGTATCAGTTAGTCCAGCCACACTATAACCCCAAAATCCCGTATATTTTCCAAGCATCGATAAACTGACCATCCTTCTTCATGGAAACTGTATATCTAAATCTGCAGCTCACACCTGGCTTGATCAGAGTGCGTGTTGTCCCCTTGAATATTTAACTGCAAATCTTGTTTTTCCACCATTTAGGATATATTAACAGCTGACTCCTTGACTGTGAGGACGTTGGTATGTTTTACTATAGCAGATTTGTACTGTAAAGAAGGGACCTCCCGACATCAGGGGTCAATAGTCCTACCTGTTGACCCACACCGGGAAAGTGATAGGAGTTTCTTACTTCTAAAGTCGTCATTCATGGGAGCCTCTGTTTAGCTCAACAAAATAGTATACTATATATATATACTTTTTTCACTAAAAAAAATAAGACTATCATACTGATGGCATTTAATTCCATTTACTATGCTGGATGAAAGTGTGTGTGTGTGTGTGTGTGTGTGTGTGTGTGTGTGTGTGTGTTCTAATCAGCTAGGGATTACATTAGTTCCTCTGAAACGTGAGACACCCACTTCATCTCTACCATCATCTCCACCACTCCCTCCACCATCACGTCTTCTCTCAGACCTGCAATTTGATATTCAATTCACCAACACTTTTTTTCGTGTCTTATCCAGTGTGAGCGGTGAAGCGTGAAAACATGGCGGGGAGGGCGAGGGGTGAGCGGTGGCGTATCCAGCACCCTGTAACCACACACAACACCGCACATCTTTTCTGCCACGCACATTTCCTTTCACCACATAGCACCACACACTTTGTTCGTACACACATTACGATAGTCACCACATTTCACTACACAGCACCTCTCACTTTGCCTGTCACATCATCAATCACTGCATTACACCACTCACAGCACCACATCTCTTGCCTTACACACACACACACACACACACACACACACACACACACACACACACACACACACACACACACACACACACACACACCGTGCCTATCTCATATATCACCAGTCACCGCATTTCATCTCTTGTACAGATACCGTATCCAGAAAAGTATACCTAACACGGTGTGGCCACGACAAGACTGTATACTTAGAGTTTTTATACCATAATATGTTTGAGATGCTAAGGTATTTCCAGCTGTTGTTAACAGTACCTTGTTATTTGAAAAAATGCCTAGAAATCAATACAGAGAACCTAAGTGCAGCACATTTTCCCCCCAATACATGATTTTCTTTAATAAATCAAAATAAATGCCTCAGACAGCTAAAGGATTTACATAACCACCAAGAGATATATGAACCACCTCATTCCAATGGCGTATTTCAAAATCTTATTCTTACTGCCAACAGACGAGGTCATTGAGTGTTTAGGGAAATATATGAACTTTCGTGGTAAACATTTAACTATCTTACTTTTCTTTCCCCTGATTAAAGTGGCCCTAGAATGTTTTGACAGTGTTGGTGAAGGAGAGTCTGCAACTTTTTGAAGCCTTGAGCATAATATATTTCTATTTTGCGTATTGTCAACACTTTTCCTTTTAAAAAGTTTTTTTTTTTTTTTTTTTTTTTTCACGTACTGTAAGCATCCAGCATACAGTATATATATATATATATATATATATATATATATATATATATATATATATATATATATATATATATAATCAACACATAATCCTGTGATGCCCGATGAGGAGCGTAGGAGCCCGAGGCTAGGGAAGTTGGTCCTGTCATTTACGATGAAAGTTACCAGCCTCACTCATCTCTGAGTGGCACTACATGAGCAATAAACCCCCAACCACACCTTGGATTTAAACTTGCACAGGCTCAATCCGATTTGTGCGCCTTAATTATCCACTAAACCACCAGGTGCCATAATCTGGTTAAATGGTTACCACCCGGCTTAGTAAATGGTTTCCCGGTGTACAGGAAACCATTTGGCTTGTCATCTTGCGTAGGGTCACCCATAGGCAGAAGGAAGACGAAACAATGAAGGAAAGATAGATAGAAGAGGGAGTGTCAAGGCATCCGTAGGCAGAAGGACGAGGAAAGAATGAAGTAAAGAAAGACAGTAGGGGCAGGAAAAAAAGAAAGGAGGAGAGGAAAGGACAGACACCCGAGAGCAGCACTACATCGAGTGAGTGGATCGTAAGCGTCCCCACCTACCACTAAGGACAAGAAAAAAAATGTAAATATTGATATGTGGTAATTATAAATATCCTACTTCGTGTTAACTTTTCACTTCATTGCACACCCTTCTCTCTATTCCGCCTCCCTCCATATCCTACCCCACCCATATATGGTGGTTGGAGACACCCATCCAGTGTGACCCTTTCACACCATTCCTCACTGTCCTGCTACCCCTTACCTCATCCCCAGCATTTTATCCATGACCTTACCCTGCCGTGCCATGCCCTAGTCGACCTTAGGCTACCCATCCTCTAATACACAATCCCATATCCATGACCCTGTCCTGTTCTGCCATGCTGTACCTGACCCTACTCTACCTTACCATTTCTTCTTAATGTCTCATCTCTGCTTCCACATTCATGATTCGTAACCCTGCCATGTCCTTCATTCCTGTGCTGCCAACCTCCTTTCCTCCCTTTCCTCATCATATTGTCCTGGCTTTCGTTCCCCGTCCGTAACGCCTGCCCCTGCCCATTCCGTCGCAGTCCTTTCTCACACCTTACTTCTCTTCCGTTTCCTTCTAATCCCCAACTTCTGCTTCCTTACCGTCAGCCATTTCCTCCCATCCATCTGTAATTTCCTTATTTTCAGTCCTTCACTCTGTCCATTATCTGTCTTGTAGTCGTGCAAATCTTTCACCTCCCTTTCGTCTTCTGTTTTGCTCCATCAGGCTCATTCTTTGTTCCACTCTTATTATTTCCTTGACCTTCCCTTTCAGTTCCATATCTTCCTTCCCTGTTTCTGTGCTTACTTTCTCCTTCATCTGCCTTTCTCTCGCTCTAAGTTTCTTTGGTCTTTCTGTTGTACTACCATCTGTATTTTCCTTTTACTTCATCATGCCTTGCTCTACCCCTCTGCCTCCCATCCCCTCTGGGCCTGCCTCTAGTTTGTTCTTGTGTCTTAACCCCAGCCAGCTTACCCACTGCCCACCCCTTTGCCTCCCACCCACTTTCTATACCTGCTTCCTCTTCTTGTCCCTCGCCTGTGCCTGTTCGTGCCTGCCTGCCTGCCTCCCTGCCTGGTCATTTAACTTCCTGCCCGACATTTTTTCTTGGTAAGTTCTGTGTCCATCTGCCTTGAAGTGGTGTTTTCTGCCTGTTTGATGCTCCCTGCGTGTCCACGGACAAGCAAAAACTCACACACAAAGACAGACGTATACAAACATATTCACACACAAACATTCACATACATAGATCACACACAAACACAACCATGGACACATCATGGACATAGGTATATGTAGACACCAACACACCAGCATAGCCTACAAGCATACTGTACACACATGCAACATAAGACTATAATATAAACAAACATACTCAAGCAAAAATACTTCTCTGGCAAGTGAAATTCTGCTGATCACTGACGGGCGAACATTTTAACAATATTAAATGGCAGTAACAATTGTGAATTAGTTAAGATTTACCATGTCTTAAAGATTTGTTAAACGCTGCACCATTCCCGCCAAGGGACTGCTTACGGGGAAAAAAAAAAAAAATCGGACAGTGGCAGTAATAAAAGTTCTCAGTTCGTGAAAGAGTTGTTACTTTTTATTTTAAACCCAGAGAACGGAACACTACTTTTAACTTGAGGGAAATTGCTTGTCACTTAACAATAATAAAAGTTGATATTTCTCACGTCTGGTGAGGATATCTGATTTCGTCGTATATTTGCCTGACTCTCCCAGGGGCCAGGTCTGCAGTAGAAACGACCATGTCACTGAGTTACAGAGTTGCTGACTAATTGATATTGCATTACGTCAGGCAGTGCAGCATCTGGTATCGTAACCGGGCTTATGTTGTTGTGCCGTGGGACTCGTTCTTTGTCATGAAAATTTGATAATTAACGTGTGAGTGTGTAGAAGAGGCTGAAGTCCGATGTATTAGTCTCGGAAAGGGGTCGCCGACCCTTAATTTTGTTCTAGGATGCACGATGTTTGATATACTCGTATTTAGGTTTTGCTAAAATTTCGCAGGACTTGAAAGCACCCTCCCATAACCCTAGAGGGGCCAAGCGTCGCCCTCTCTTACAGGCCTTGGGGTTGCCAAGCATCTGATTTTTCATTCATTTAATCGTGCTTTGTTGGGAGTCCAACGGATGTGGTCAACAAATACTCTGGTTTTCATCATTAGCTTCGTCAGCTGCATTACCTTCATCACCTGACCACTTCTGTCATTGTTTATCTGGCATACTATAAGCTACTTGTTTTAATGGGGGAGATAGGGAGATCATGAAGGTGTTAATGACAAGATAAGGGAAGCGTGTGGCATAGGAAAGTTCCTGATGGCGACGGCTGTGATGATGATAATAATTGAAGGCAGAAGAGGTTAGTGATGATGGTGGACGTAATGGTGGTTGTAGTGGTGGTGGCAGAGATAGAAGGAAATAGGGGATTGTAGTGATAATTGTGGTACTGGCGAAAATGATGGTAGATAGGTGTGGGAATACTTATCATTACATCCTCACCTTTAATGTGTGGAATAAACAGCCTTGCCCCGGTCCCTTATGATCCTATTCGGACAGTAAAGGTCTGGGTGTTAGATTTTAATATTCAGTGGAGGTTGATGGAGTGGCGGTAACATGTACGAGACTATATTTGTATGTGTGCATTTTATTGGTGATGCCAAGATAATATACATGCATCAACCACCATACCACCAGTGACCCTTAAGGTGAACTTGCTTTCTCCCTGGGACAATCTTATGCCTCCCTTGCTGCCCCCTTCCTCTTCCTCCTCCCAAAACACCCAGCCATGATGGCATGACTTGGCGGATCCTGTCACATTAGTGATAACAAATTCCACATTCCTTCCCGACCTTTTGACAGCACAATGTGTCTTTTTCAGTCGCCAGCACGTAACACTATGAATCACTTTTTCTCTCAGTAACATCATTTTACTCCCCATCTGCAGTAGTTACATTCACTTTCCAGGTATTGCTACTCACAAATACTTACAGAACTCCAAATCAATGTAGAAAGATCCTGTTCACTGTTAGCAGGCAGTGCAGTACTGTATGCCTGAGTTATATTCCATCTTTTATATCACATTAGGTAAGGTTACGTGTAGGTCCAAGGAAGGGTTCAGCTGGGTTAGGTTAGTTTAAGGCAAGCTAAGACAGATGGAAGGAAGAATGGAGGTTGGGGTGTACAGGGAAAAGAGGAAGAGGAAAATGTGGAGATAGTAGGAGGGGAAAGGGGAAGCATGTGGATGGCAGAGGAAAGGAGAATGAGGACTAAAGGGAGGGGGATAGGAAGGATAAGAAGAGAAAGGAGGCAGGGGAACAAGAAGAATGGGAAACAGAGAAAGGAGAGGTAGGAGAAAGAGTCAGGGGATAAGGAAAAGATGACGAAGGAGTCAGGGAGAAAGGGAAGGAAGAGGAGGGAGGCAGGGAGAAAGGAGAGAGTGAGGGAGGAAGGAGACGGAGGTACTCGACGTCCATTAGCTCCTTTTGTCCCGGGGTGAAGTCAGTGCCGCCACAGACGCTGAATGACAGACGTGGTCTGTGGCCTGTTCAGTAGGTAACAAATTCTCGTTGGCTTGTACTGTAGCCACAGTGGAGATATATGATAAAAAAGAAAAATAAGACAAAGTAACATCATGCAGAGAGAGGGACGACAAATGGGAAAGACTTGCGTAGAGGAAAAATCAAGACAAATCGCTGTTAGGAAATACTAGAAAGGGGAGCGAAATGCGCGGCGAGAGTTGTAAAGTGTACGTGTTGGACGGTGGCTTGGGATGGAGTAAAGATCGGTTTTTACACAAATTTCAGCTTTTTTGGGAAAGGTGACTTTGTGATACGCGATAGTTGCTAACTTATTATTACGTCAGCGAGTAAGTAAGAGATATAAAGAAGAGGAGATATAAAGAAGAATAAACTGACGAAGAAGATGGCCGAGCATTGGATGGTGGAACAAGTCTGGAGGGTGATGGGTCATGAATAGAATGAGGTAAAAAATATTATAATAACGTGTATGTTGGGACGTTTATGAATTAGGGTGGTGTGTTGTGGGAGAAGGATCGATTATAAGTACGAACAGAATTGACTAAAGAACTATTGTAGAGGCTACCCCTCGGTAATGAAACAGACGGAGAGAAATTTGGATGTAGTTAATAAGTGAATGTTTATCAAGGTGCAAATATACCTTGACTTAAGTTATAAAATTACATCAAGGAATTTTGTAACCGAGAAACCTCAATAAAAACATAGCAATTATTTATACTTAAACAGTGCAGCAGAAGACACTACTCAATCTCACACCCTCACACGATAATGCCACACCTCACGTTACCTCACAACACATTGCTGCACTCCACATTGCTGCACATTTCACTAACACATCGCACACTGCCTCACCACTCATTGCTAAATCTCATACTGCCACACATCACACTTCTCATGCCGCACCACACATTGCTATACCTGACACTGCAACACATCACACTTCTCACATTGCCTCACCACACATTGCTATACCCCACACTGCCATACATCACACTGCCGCACCTCGCACTGCCTCGCCACGCATTCCTATAACTCGCTCAGCCACACATCACACTGCCACATCTCACACTGCCAACCTTATTGCCAAATCTCACACACACTTCACCCACACATTACCACACTTCACTTCCACACCACACTATCACCTCCTGTCACCTTCCATCCTGTATAATGTAGGACGTCGTTCATAAGCATATTCATCGCAGTCTTTACCTTCTTCCCCTAACATTTTATCCTACCCAGATTCTGCATTTAAGAGGTCCGCCTTTTAGCGTGCCTGAGCGCTTAACCTGAGATACGTATCATATGAGGAAGGGTGTTGAGGGTGCATTACCCTATATCGCCATCACGAGGTGAGAGTGTGCACTAAGAAGGATGGTTTTGTAGTGTTTTTCTTTCCCCTTTTTCTCTCATGCAGCCATCTTGAACCTTGAATGAATGCTGCTATGGCCCTTTCTCGTTAAGTACACAGAAGAAAAGGATTACAAGTTTTACTTATGTGGCACTTGACGGAATGCTTCATATACAACAACCATGACGCATGTTGCAATATGGGTGGTTTGGGCTGTATAAGGGAATAAAATATGCTGAAAGCATGAGTTGCACCACCTTCTCGGCGTCCCTTGTGTGTGTGTGTGTGTGTGTGTGTACTTTATTGCTTAAGTATTTGAGAAAGTACTGATATAAAATTCCATGTACCCTCATCACTGAATCATTCCCATTAGCCAAGAGTATACCTAAAATAAAATTATTTTCGTAAACATTTAGTTTAAAAAAAGTCTTTAAATCTGTATTTCATTATTTCGACATTCTCAAACATAATTTCCTTGACCTAACCTTGTCACGAGTCGGCGCGATTTTCTTTTTAAATATACTTGTGACATTGAACTTGGTGGGAAACTGCGAATTCTAGTGGAATCACAGAATGTATCACTTAGTCAACCGCCACGTATTCACCCGATCGGGAGTGTTTTCAGAACCATTTTTCACTGTTTCATAAGTGATCGTCTTAGTGCGCGACATTAGCACCTCCGCTGAGTGATTTATTGTGAGTGTGTATCGCTCACACTAAATTCGTTAAGCTGTTACCAAGTGCGGCCCGCTCTCGCCTCTCTCTCTCACAATTTGAACTTAGTTAGGATTGAAGTGCCATGACACCAGGTCATTCTTCAGCGGGTTCCTGAAGTCTCCACCTAGTGTGAGCCAGCAAGAGGCTCAGCGAGTGTGGCAGTGTCCTTCCTCAGCAATGACGCCCAGTCCATTCTGCTTAGCCCACTTTTCTGACCAGTATTTTCTTTTCGTTTTTCCTAGGTTTAAGAGTTTAGCTTTTGAGTGAGCGAGTGAGTGCGATCTCCTTATTTTGAATTCATTTTGAAACATGTAACGTAAATTTATCTCATTGTAATCAATAAATTTACAGTTCTTTTCTCTTGAGCTTAATGTAATGTAAACTCGTGTTTTATTACTCCACATTTAGCTTATTTTAGTTATAGCTCCTAGTTTGCATAAACGCTTTGCATTATTCACAACTGGTACTTAGGCCAGTCCATTTTATTAACTTAAATCCTTTGTGCCATCTAGGAGTTAATTGCACCAGCAAGAACCTGTTTATCATTAATAGCATTAGTTATTGATTGTCAGGAGTGGAGTCACTTTCTCCAGAGGCCAACAGTACTAATAAACAGCACGTGTGAGTCTCTGCTGTGTACTGTTGAGAAAGTTTATAAATTCTCGTCCTTAGAGAATCGGCGAAGTAAGCCGGAATAAAGTAATCATTGCTTGATTTTCACAAGTCAATTCTTTGTCCCTGTTCTCAAGTATTATTGAATATTATTCTTTAATTCTGCATAATCATAAAAACCCCGTGACATTTAACGATCTCATTCCAGGATATTAACTCCTAGCTCTAAAGATATTCACGAGATAATACTCACTCATACTTAGGTATTTATCACTAAAGTCTATAGGCACTATCTTACTGGTGATTATTGATTCAGTTCTATTGATTTACATAATAGTTTTTACAGTCAGTTGTTTGTTTAATTTTCTTTCTTTACCAGTTTAATTAGATAAAACTGGTCATTACTAACCTGTGCCTATATTCTTTATTCTCGATTATTGGCATCTTTCTCTGCAAAATTGCAGTCAGTACTGAGTCGCTAGTTCACATAGATTGAGTTAGCATCATGGTTGCCAACGTCTATGTACAGGAAGCTAGAGATATGGGGCTTAGCGACCCCGAAAAAATTCAGAACTACACCCTCTCACGGTTTAATTACGAGCAACAGCGTGAGAAATATGCTCGTAAAGAACGCGAAAGAGAAAGTGAACACGAGTGAAAACAATGCGAGAAACGTGAGAGAGAACATGAACACGAGCGAAAACAACACGAACTCGAGTTAGAACAAGAGCGAGAACAACGCGAATACGAGCGAGAACAACATGAGAGAGAACGTCAACTCGAGTTAGAACAATGAGAGAGAGAATGTGAATACAAGCGAGAACAATAAGAACACGAACGTGCCGAGCGAGAATCACGCGAAGAACATGAAATTGAAATGTTGAAGCCCAAGCGAGATTCCTTGGCTTCAGACACATCTGGTGCAGCTGGCCCAAGCCCCACGAGCGCTATCCTTGCACATATTATGGCGACCCCACACATCAAGCTTCCCCCATACAAGGAAAGCGAGCGAATCGAGCCATACATAGCTCGTTTTTGAAGACATGGCTCAACTTTACCAGCTGGATGATGCAGCTAGGCGGCTTCAGTTTCTTAGCCTGTTTGAGGGCCCTGCCCTCGATATTCTCCAAAGAATTCTTGGAGACAATCTCATGTATGAGATGATGAAGGCTGCACTCGTCAAAGCGTACGGTCTCACAGTTGATGACACCAAGAGTCAGTTCATGAGGGCGCGCTTACAGGAAAAAGAGACTGCTGTTCAGTTTCTTGATCGACTTACTTAGATGAGTGGATAGAGAAAGATGAAACTCCTTCCACGGGTGAGGGGATAATTGACCTTATGCTGCACATGCAGCTAGAAAAGTCATGGCCTACTGAACTAATGGCTCAGCTTAAGATCTGCCAGGTAAGGGATGCCAGCCAAATGGTGGAGAAGGCTGATGCATTCTTCACTGCAAACGGGTATCAAACTTGCAAGCAGCATACCTAGAACAGGAAACCTGATAAATCTGGCAAACCATCTCAGAATGAACCCCGGCAACAAGGTCGTTCTCAGAATAATGGCCAAGGTCCAAAACCGCAGAAGAAGGACCAGGGGCAAAACACTCAGAAACCTGAGTGGAAGTGGTATGACAAGCAGAATCCTAACCAGCAGCAGTACCGGTATTTCAAGCAGCAGCAGGGCAAGGTCAAACCACGTAACCCTCAGTCAGAACAATTGACTTTAGTGTATTGGAGGCAGGATGCAAATGCAGCCCTCATGCCACAACAAGCATACAGTGGTGCCAACCCCATCAGTACAGGTACTTCCCCACAGTTCATTAGCTCTCCAGCGACAGTGAACCCTCCATCTCAGGTGGTCAATGCTCCAGCTCCTCAGATGGTCAGCACGACCCCTCAGGTATCAAGTTCTCAGGGCGCCACATTTGCTGCATCGTTTGTTCCACAGTCTCACCAATGACTGGCTGCTACCTCCTCAGACCCTTCCACCAGTAACACAGCCTTTCTTGTTCAGCCAGGGTTTGTGGGAGGTGTTTCTGTAAATGTCCTGGGAGATAATGGTTCCTCAGGTTGCTCTGTCAAGCAAAGTTTAGTTTGGCCCGACGAATACACAGGTAAGCAGATCCAAGTTAGACTTATTGATGGATCAGTGAGATTGTTCCCTGAAGCACATATCCAGGAGGCATCTCCTTTCTACACTGGCTTGACAGCTGCTGTTGTCATGCCAGAACCCTTGTTTGACGTCATTATCGGCAACATACCGGGCGTCAAAAATAGTTGCGCTGTAGATGTTGCTACTCAGACTTCAGCTGTTGCAGTAACACGAGCCATGGCCAAGGCTCCGAATCATGTCACCCCGTTGACCATCCCAACGCCACAAGATTTGGTTCGTAGTCAAGATGTTGTCCAAGAACAACAGTCTGACCCGACACTTGCCTCAGTGCGTAAGAAGCTGGAGGGTAAAGTGAATAAGTATTCATGGGGAGGTCAAGCCAGGTTCCTTCGCAAGCGAGGACGGCTATACCGTGAGTCACAAACACTCCAGGGCGAGGTTTGACTGCAGTTCGTCGTTCCCGTGAAGTATCGCCGGGCAGTGTTCGAATTAGGTCATTGTTCAGTCATGGGAGGTCACACGGGCCAAAAGAAAATCTCTGACCACATCCATGCTGACTTTTTCTGGCCAGGAATGGGACAGGAAATAAAAAGGCTTGTGCATTCCTGTGATGTGTGTCAGCTTACCACTGACCGGGGACATGTCCGTCCTGCACCATTGAAACTAATGCCTGTAATCTCTGAACCGTTCGAGAGAGTAGCAGTTGACATTGTTGGGCCAATCTCTCCTAGGGCAAGTGATGGATCAAGGTATATCCTCACTATTGTTGATTTCAGCACAAGGTGGCCTGAAGCCATGGCCCTTAAGAATATAGAGGCCATCACTGTTGCTGAGGCATTGATCGAAGTGTTCTGTTGCATAGGTATCCTCAAAGAGGTCTTAAGCGACCGGGGTTCGCAGTTCACCTCTGCAATGATGAACGAAGCATTCAGGTTGTTGTCCATCCGAGGCCTGCGAACTACGCCTTATCATCCCATGTGTAACGGGCTGTGTGAGAGGTTCAATGGGACTCTCAAGAAGATGTTAAAGCACATGGCCGCCGAACAGCCAAAGGAATGGCCACGGTTCATTGCTCCTCTTCTGTTTGCTTATCAAGAAGCCCCATAGCACTCCTTAAAGTTCTCACCCTTTGAACTGGTGTATGAAAGGTCGGTCTGTGGACCACTTCAAGTCCTTCGTGAGTTACGGGACGATGAAGAACCCGACCCTGAAGTCAAGACCATCTACACCTACGTCCTTGATCTAGATGACTGCCTCCAGTCGACGTGCGAGTTAGCTAAGGAAGAATTGATCAAGGCGTGCTAAGTTCAGAAAGCTTATTATGATAAGAAGGCAAAACTTCGTAAGTTTAGTCCAGGCGATAAGTGCTTGGTGTTACTCCCCACTGCCCAGAACAAGTTGCTGGTGCAGTGGAAAGGTCCATTTGATGTAGTAGAGTGCATTTCAGACCTCAAGTTCATAATTCAGATGGGGAATCTTCGGAAAAGGTTCCACATTAACATGTTCAAGGCTTATCATGAGTCAAACCCTGAGGAGACTGGCCTACGAGTAGCTGATGATAGTGACCAGCCACTGGAAGAAACCGGGGCAGCCGTGGTGATCCCAGCTGATGACCATGATGACAAGCCCTTAACTGCTCGATCCCGTCAGGAAGAGACTGTCGGAGATGTTTTACTTAACGCTGACTTAGCATTAGGTGATCAGAATGCCATAAGATCACTGCTCTGTCAGTATGCTGACGTCAACTCTGACCAACCTAGACTTGCAAAGGTTGATTGTCACAAGATTGAGCTGACCAGCGATACTCCCGTAAAGGTTAAGCCATATCCGATTCCCATGCGACTACTGGGCACAGTAGACAACGAAATTACTGACATGGAGATTGCAGGTATTATTGAAAAGTCCTCATCTCCTTACTGCAGTCCAATGGTAGTAGTCTGCAAGAAGGATGGTGGAGTCAGGATTTGTGGCGACTATAGGAGGCTAAATGCAATCACCAAAGTGGATGCTGAGCTGATGGATGACCACATTGCCATCTTCTCCAAGCTGGCAGGGTCACGATATTTCACAAAGCTCGATTTGGTGAAGGGATTCTTTCAGATTCCTCTTCACCCCGAGAGCTGTCAGTTCACTGCCTTTGCTACTCCTAGGGGGTTGTATCAGTATAAAGTCCTCCCATTTGGACTTACCAATTCCCCAGCAGTTTTCAATCGTGCCATGAGACAAGTGCTCCATGGTATTGTAGGAGTAGAGATGTTCGTTGATGATGTCCTCGTTCATTCTGCCACGTTGGAGGAGCACCTCAGACTCATGGAAATTGTCTTCAGTAAACTCCAGAGTTTCAACATGACTGTGAAGTCTAGCAAGTGTAAAATTGCTCACAGTGAGGTGCAGTTCCTCGGACATATTGTTGGTAACAATCGCTGCAGGTGTCAGGGTGACAAGGTAAGGAAGGTTAGAGAAGCCCCGAGACCCGTGACCAAGAAACAGGTTAGGGCATTCCTTGGCCTAGTGGGGTATTATAGGAGTTTTATTCCCAACTTTGCCCTCATTGCCCAACCGTTGTACGAGGTGCTATGGAAATATGCTCCAAACACCAATGAATGGGTAGAAGCACAAGAGAGATCTTTTGCCGCCCTTAAGAACATGCTGTGCAAGAAGCCTATCTTGCAATTGCCTGATTCCAATAAACCTTTCATACTGCACGCTGATGCTTCACAAGATGGAGTAGGTGCCGTATTGATGCAGGAATCGGAAGGTGGAATCTTCCTAGTGGCATACCACAGCCGTAAGCTAAAACCCACCGAGAGGAATTACAGTACTGTTGAGAAGGAACTCTTGGCAGTGGTTGATGGTGTTAAAAAATATTACTATTGTTTATATGGGGCACCATTTACTCTGGAAACTGATCATATGCCACTCACTAGTCTCAGCACAACTAAGACGGCTAATGCAAGATTGATACGCTGGACACTGTATTTACAGCAGTTCAACCTTGTTGTGAGATACATCAAGGGAAGTGATAACGTAGGCGCAGACCTGATGTCTTGCCTCCTAACTGCTGACTAACACGGGCAACTGTTTTATGCTGGGTTCCGTAAGACAGGTGTCCTAAGAGATATGAGTAATCCAAGGACCAGCCTGGTTCCCAGATAAAAGTGTACCAGTAATTGCTGACGTCTCGCCCGTTGGTCCCACAGGACACGTTACGTCCAGGACCTGTATATACGTGTATATCATAAGTTAAGGGGGAAGTTCGAGAACCCTGCAGAGACAGTCCGAGGCTGTGTATGAATTACCTTGTGGAACGTGTTGAGCTGTGGGCCTCCCTGAGGATTCCCGGAGAATGCACATTATCCACATGAGTGTTCACACCCATGGTGGATGTTAAAATGTGACCTGCCCGAGATTGCATAGTGATTCTCAGCTTCCTGTCATTAATCGTAAGTGCAGAGTTAGGTTAACCAGTAAACTGCCCGTTCTAAGAGATTTGAGCAATTCAAGAACTGACATGTTTCCTGGTTAATAAGTCAACCAGTAAACTACAAGGGTCCTGAGAGATTTGTAAATCCTAAGACTACATTTCCTGGTTAATAATGACATAAGTACTGATTGCTAGGTAGAGAGAAAGAAATGACACTTTTGATGCTCCACCTTGATTCCTTTAGCAGGTGCAGCTGGCGGGTGCAGCATTGCCATGCAGAACAGCTGGCCATCCCTGCCGCATGCTGCCGCCTCTTCTCTTCTGCCTCGTTGTCATTATTTACTCTAAATTTGTATTACATGATTTTACACGTAGGTACAGTTACACCACAGCTTTCACACCTACACCATGTATTACATACATCATGCTACATAACAATTAGTTGTTAATGTAAATGTAGCGAATTTTTCACTCAGTTTGACCTGAGTGCAGGATTTTTCACCGTCGTCACAGAGTTTTTTCCTCGAGTTTGCTTCTATTAACGTAAATACACACACCACAGTGTGAATCTTGTGTGACTGAGTAGGATTTATATGTATGTAAATCGAAATTCTTTTTTTCCTGAGAAAAAAAAAATCATTTTGATGGGGCGTAATATCACGAGTCGGCGCGATTTTCTATTCAGATAAACTTGTGACATTGAACTTGGTGGGAAACCGCGAATTCTAGTGGAATCCCAGTATGTATCACTCAGTCAACCGCCACGTATTCACCCGATCGGGAGTGTTTTCAGAACCATTTTTCATTGTTTCATAAGTGATCGTCTTAGTGCACGACATTAGCACCTCTGCTGAGTGATTTATTGTGAGTGTGTATCGCTCACACTAAATTCGTTAAGCCATTACCAAGTGCGGCCCGCTCTCACCTCTCTCTCTCACAATTTGAACTTAGTTAGGATTGAGGCGCCGTGAGACCAGGTCGTTCTTCAGCGGGTTCCTGAAGTCTCCACCTAGTGTGAGCCTGCGAGAGGTTCAGCGAGTGTGGCAGTGTCCTTCCTCAGCAACAACGCCCAGTCCATTCCACTTAGCCCACTTTTCTGACCAGTATTTTCTTTTCGTTTTTCCTAGGTTTAAGAGTTTAGCTTTTGAGTGAGCGAGTGAGTGCGATCTCCTTATTTTGAATTCATTTTGAAACATGTAACGTAAATTTATCTCACTGTAATCAATAAATTTACAGTTCTTTTCTCTTGAACTTAATGTAATGTAAACTCGTGTTTTATTACTCCACATTTAGCTTATTTTAGTTATAGCTCCTAGTTTGCATAAACGCTTTGCATTATTCACAACTGGTACTTAGGCCAGTCCTTTTTATTAACTTAAATCCGTTGTGCCATCTAGGAGTTAATTGCACCAGCAAGAATCTGTTTATCATTAATAGCATTAGTTATTGATTGTCAGGGGTGGAGTCACTTTCTCCAGAGGCCAACAGTACTAATAAACAGCACGTGTGAGTAATTAGTCTCTGCTGTGTACTGTTGATTTTCACAAGTCAATTCTTGTCCCTGTTCTCAAGTATTATTGAATATTATTCTTTAATTTTGCATAATCATAAAAACCCTGTGACAAACCTGTCCTACTTATTGTACAGTGTAGTACTATAACCTGACCTAACCTCACTTAACATAAACTAGTCTATCCTTCCCTTGCCTAATCACCTTCTCCAACCTTTCCCATTGTACATTATGCAACCCTAATCTCACCTAACGTAACCAACCTCAATTAGAGACTTCACCAGATCCTGTTTCAGAAATCTGCCACTAGGTTCGCTTCCGTCGCCCAGCTCTGATGTTGGGTAAGCACTGGAAAAGTAGCCAGTGCTTAATTTCTTTTTAATTTTGACACAAAGTAAAACACCTCAAAACATATTTTACTCATCAGATTACCCAGATGGCATGATATGCTACAAAGAAATTACAATATGGGAACCCTTTGATTATATATAATGTATTATAAGTGTCATTTTGTAAACTCCGCTTTCGTTAGTTTACTCATCTCTGTAAGCATAACATACAGAGAAAACCTTGGCAATTTTACTAGAACCATCCACAAAGCAAGATAACAGTGATTAAAATATTTGTCATTCGTTAGTATCCACAAAAGAAAATAGATGTGTAGCCGCATATTTAGCAACACCTTTCGATATGCCGCCCTGCCTGACGTATGACTTTTCCTACCAATACGAACGTGTTGGACGTCTTGGTCATCTTAGTAACCAAAGTCTAACACAAATAATTCTTTTAAATGTTCCCCTGGCTCCACTGCACAGTTTAGTAAGTTTAAACTTCAACTCCTCGTACTCTATTATGATTATAGTGTCGTACGGCACTGCCGTTTGTTTAGATTAATATGGCTGACTCACCAACTAAGCAATCGTTCAGTACATTATTTTCAGTGGAACTGCTTACTACTTTAAAGCATGCTAAAACACACACATCAGAAATCCTGAAGGTAATCTCCTTTTACTAACTGCACACGATTTATTCAAATATATGTAAATAGACAGCACACTATTTTTGTCCCCAATCTAAGATTCTCTGAAAGCCTGGTTATTCTTTCTTTACAGGTATATATATATATGCGCTTGATTGAATAGGAAAAAATATTCCTATAAATAGCAGTATTATTATAAACTTAGTATTTGGTACAATTTCACAGGTCTTTAAAACCCCGCAAAAATATTTAATCGAGGCTGGGCGACGCTAGACCACCTGGTGGCAGACCGCTGAAACAGGTTTGGTGAAGCCTCTAATTAAGCCTGTCCTACCATAGCCAAACTTTAACTTTTCTCCCCACTCTTAATCCAGCCTAACCCAATTCATCCTAACTTAACACAGTCTAACCTGATGTGACCTACACTTTCCTGACGTAGCCTAACCCACCTCAGATCATCAAACCCAGCCTAACCCTACAATGCCCAGTACTCCCCAACCGCTTAAGTTTCCTGTTTACATCACCACTAATCTTTTGCTTAACTTCTAACCTCTTCGTAACTATAATGAAGAGGTAGGTCAAGAGGTGTGTGATAGTCCCCCCAATTCTCTCTCTCTCTCTCTCTCTCTCTGTTTTTATCATCATCATCATCATCATCATCATCATCAATGGCAACACAATGGCAGTGGGGAATATTGATGTTATTATGTAGTTCGTCATTAGATTTGTTTGTGTTTGCAAACATTGTTTTTGTTTTATTTTTCTTGATGCTGTAGTTAGCTATTGCTGTTATGCGATTATCAGTACACGTAGGCTACCGTAGGAAAATAATACAATGAAAAGCAGTTTGTGTTAATGCGGTTCGTGGCATTCATCATCAAAGCTCAGGTAGGTTTGCCAAGTACATAAAATAAAGATAGAAAATTTTTACCACATTTTATCTGGTCCATAATAGAGGTACCGTATATATTTTTTAATTTATATTGTGTCAGCCTGCTAGGACTAGAGACAAAGGTAGTTTCAAAATGGAAAATTTTTGCTGGGGAATCTTTCAATGTTACTTGCATTCTTTGAAGATTAGGTGAGAATTGAGTTTTACTTCGAAAATTGATCATTGTAAGTGCTGAGTCATGTTTTATTCCATTATCTAGTTATTTCCTGTTATCATTCCATTTTCCTTCTTCATTCTACACCATTTTCATTCCCCCATCATCCCAGGACTGGATTTTTACCATTATTTCCAGTTTACAATTTTTAGTACCTTTATAAACCTCCTCAATTGTTATCAGAACCTGTTGAACTTTTGATTTTCATTATCCTTATTGTTACAGTGAAAGTTAAATATATTCACGTCTTGTTACCACAAAACGACTTTATTCATTAACTGATTCACCTTTAAGAAGCCTTCCCTGAGCTAACTAAAATCGCTCCGCAATAGCAACAGTTATTTAAAATGTCGTCGTACTGAAAAGGTTAAGAGATTTTTTATTTGCTTCCCGTTTCAGTTTAGCCTTTCTTCTCATGAATTCTGAACCTTATCGCTCCTCCTTACCCACTCCTCACCCAGCCATTTACTATACACTTTGTATACTAACTTGGTCTAAAATTACCGTCTCCTCATCATGAATGCTTGTCATGAGAAAATGCTATGGAAAGGATGAACTGTAGTATTGCCTTTTCTACCACTGATCTATGCGAAATTAACTGAAATAGCATAAAAATCTGGGTCAAATAGCCCCCTAATAACGTACCATTCCTTCTTGAGCTAGGGTGTAAAACTTTGCCCATCCTATTAACTTGTACGGTAAATATGAAGCTAAGTATGCGATTAGGAGGAGGGCGTTTGTGGTAGGAAGAGGAAGATTGAGTTTCATTCTGGTTGGGCTGTTTATCCAGTTACAGTACTTATATTGTGCTCTTTACCTCTGTTTCGCTCTGCTTCTCTGTATGTCCCTTCTTTGTTTTTGCCTCGTTCTTATTCTCACTCATTGTTCACATTTCTTGTTCCTGACATGAGTTTAGCACCAATCAACACCAGTCACGCCAGTAAGTGTAGGCTTACACTGTCATCTTCTCGTCTGACTCCTTCAACACACCATATCCTTACTGCACATTCTGCCAAGCAGGCGATATCTGTATCTGTATACTGGGGATCCAATCGAAGGTGTTCGAAAAAAATATATACAGAATATCCTTAGTTCGCCTAAATAATTAAAATCAAATATGAAGTTCTCTGCCTTACAAAACCATAACTCTTCTACTGTAAAGGGAGTGAGAATCACAAACACAACAGGTGGAAAATCAGGAATAAAATCATCTCCAGAAACAACTTGTCATGTTAAAACAGCGTTAGGGATGACTGCGATGGTGTCGATATTCATAAGCCCTTTTGAATAACACTGCAAGTGTAACCATTGGCCGTCATAACAGTGGTAGCAGCGATAGTGTTGATGTCAGCAGTAATACCTTTAAGACAACAGTGTAAGTGTAGCCAGTGCACATCATAATTGTACACCGTATTATGGAATCATTAGAGGTGCAAGAAAAGTGGCGAAGAAGAATGTGGATGATGACACATTAATATGTAATTTGACAGCCTGTTTTGACTAGCACATAAAGTATGGTGTCTAAACAATACACTGTGGTCTAATACACACACTCTGGTCTGCCTTACTTTTTTACTGTTTCTAAGATGCTTCCAAAGTTCTGCCGAGTACTTCAGGACATCTGCTTTTGGTTGCCCCATTTTATCAATGTGTGCTTTGTGGACTGTTTTAAGATTGTATGGACTTGATGGTAGGTTACTAAAAGGGGTGAAAAGTTTTTATGTAAATAGTAGAGCGTGTGTAAGAGTGGGAAATGCTGTGAGTGATTGGTTTCCCGTGAGAGTGGGGCTGCGACAGGGATGTGTGATGTCGCCTTGGTTGTTTAATATTTACATGGATGGTGTTGTAAGGGAGGTGAATGCAAGAGTTTTAGGTGGTCTGAGTCTGGTAAATGTTGATGGAGGAGAGTGGAATCTGAAGCAGCTGCTGTTTGCAGATGATACTGCACTGGTGACTGATTCAGAGGAGAGATTGAGACAGTTGGTAGAGGAGTTTGGAAGGGTGTGTGAAAGGAGGAAATTGAAAGTAAATGAGAATAAGAGTAAAGTGATGAAGTGTACGAGGTTGATGGATGGTAGGGGGATGAATATAGTTTTGAATGGTGAGTTGCTTGAGGAGGTAGATTGTTTTAAATATCTAGGGTCACATGTTGCTGTGGATGGAAGAATAGATGCAGAAGTGAAGTTTAGAATAAATGAAGTAGGAAAGGTGCTGGGAGGAATGAAAAAAGTGTTTAAATGTCGTTCGCTTAGAATGGATGTAAAGAGAAGGCTGTATGAGGGTGTTGTGGTACCGACTGCATTATATGGGGCTGAAACATGGAATATGGGTGTAGCAGAGAGGAAAAGTTTGAATGTAATGGAGATGAGATGTCTGAGGAGTATGTGTGGAGTGACGCGTATGGATCGGGTGCGAAATGATGAAGTGCGAAGGAGAACTGGAGTTGTTCGGGAGATGGCTGGCAGAGTTGAGCAGAGGGTGTTGCAATGGTTTGGGCATATGGAGAGAATAGATAATGAGCGATTGGTGAAAAAGATAACTAGATCTGATGTGAGAGGTGTAAGGCTGAGAGGAAGACCACGAATAGGATGGATGGACAGTGTGAAGAGAGCGCTGGATGCGAGAGGGATGTCTGTTGAGCAAGGAAGAGTGGCTGTGCGTGACAGAAATAAATGGAGAGAAATTGTGAATGAATAAGTGATGACGCAGCCCTGAGGGGATATTCTCCCGCATTTGGTCTGATCAGCTAGTCAGGTCAGGTGCGGGTAAGGGGATAGATCTGTTAAGGTGTGGCAGGGGTAAACCAGTTCTGCTGTCAGGCCCTGCTGCGGATGTCACTGATTGCATTGCCCAGTTGACCCTTGTGCGGTGTGGTGCGGTGAGGATCTGTCCGTTCTCCCCTTTGGGGCTAAGATGCGAATGAATGTGTTTGAATGGATGAGTAAATGGAGAGTGAGTCATCCTGTCTCGGCTACCTCCCTTTCCTTGGGGGAAGCAGCCTAGGTATATAGATAGATAGATAGTGTGTGTGTGTGTGTGTGCTCAGTACCAGGTAAGCGTATGGCAGTGCGCTAGAAAACGCAATGCCAGACGCCTCAATCCCGTTTGGGGTGGCCACAAAGAAATCGCCTCCACGTCGTCCTGTCCCCCGCCATTTCACTGCTCTGCTCCCAACTCACCCCCCGCCTCTCTCATATACCTCTCCACCCCATCCCTCCATCTCATCCTCGGCCTCCCCCTCCCTCTTCCCCCCTCCACCTCACTCACATACACTCTCTTCGTCAGTCTTTCACCCTACATCCTGTCCACATATATATATATATATATATATATATATATATATATATATATATATATATATATATATATATATATATATATATATATATATATATATATATATATTCTTGTCACCTTACATCGGTAATAATCTTAAATTATATCATTCCTTCTATAGTAAAAACATTTTATTCAGCATTGGATCAGGAGCGAGCAGATAAGAGAGAAGAGACTAGTAACCTTGCGGATACTGTAAGAAAACTGTTGCAGAACTGAGCTATCGAAAGATTAGGAATACGTTGCTTGGAAGTTCTTAAATGACAGCATGAAACAGATTAGTTCAAATTTTGCTAGAATTTAATTTCTAGACCAAGAACAAGATCATGATCATGAACTAAGATGGAGAAGAAAAAGGAGGGTATTTGTCGTAAAAGGAGTAAAATAAAGATGTGGACTACTTATGGCAGACCAAAAACTGGAAAGCAATCAGAGATCGCATATCTCCGCTAAAATTCATTATAAATTATTGATTCTTGCACCCGGATCCGACACCACCTCAGAAGCTAAGCATATCTATTTGACCCATTGTTGACCGATCCAGCAGATTTCGTTGATATCTGATGACAACTTTTTGATATATCTTGTACACAAATAGACAGATCTATACGGGTGAATACATAACCCCTGTCCAACTTCTTAGCGGGGTTAATCCGTGTGTGTTGGGGGCGGGAGGGCAAGTTGACGGAGTATTTGGTGGGAGTATGGAAGATAAAGAGGTAATGCACTGGGTAAACCAAGAACACAGTGGATGAGTATTTGAGGTTGGACGGTGTGTGGTGGAAGCAGAGGCTGCTGCTGATTCGAGACAGAAATAGCTGAAGGTCTTCTATCAATGCCACCCCTTATGAGATGTGGTGAGAGGCACTGAGCAGATAAAGAGAGGTCTAGTTGGCATGTCCATTCCGGGATGTAGGAAACAATTAGGTAAGGTGTGTGATGTTCTGGTTATGGTAATGGTGATGGTATGGTAATGATGAAGCCCCAGCCATAATTTACCGACCCACCTACCTGTCTTTTGGCTTACCACCTGCCTACCCAATCACGCCAGCACAATTAAGCAGGCACGCAAACACAGGGACGAGCGTCTTCGAGCTAATTCACCATCTTCCTACTTACCTGCATATCAAAACAGCAGCGCACTTACATACATTCCTACTGACCATACAACTTTCTACTCACCCACCGCTTACTTATTTTCTTCTAGCTACCTACCCACCTATACGTACTGATTACCTTCCTCTTTACTCGTAAACACCTCTTCCTGTGTAAACAGCTACCTGTCTACCATCTACGTACCTATCTTCTTACCTACCTACCTACCTTCATTACTTGTTTCCTTCTTCCATCACTTTACTGCTTATCCAGCTATGCACATGTTTAACTTTTCCGTGATCTGTCGTGGAAAAATCACATTACATCTCTAGCCAAAACAACTTCGCAGAGGTTACGTCCGCAGAACTGTATCCGTGCAATTCTTAACCTCTCATAGAGGCTGACTTTGTACCGAAGTTTCATTCCTCCATGTATGAAGTACAGCTCTCACGTGTTGGGGCTCTCACAACACACAGCACTTTTAAACAGGGTGGAATTAAAGATTTTTCGTTTCACAACTTCTCCTCTTCCCACTTTCTCCCTTCAGCCTCTCAGTGCATGCTGCAGTGCTACATTCTCTCTCTCTCTCTCTCTCTCTCTCTCTCTCTCTCACACACACACACACACACACACACACACACACACACACACACACACACACACACACACACAGATAGTTAGATACATGTGTAGATAGATAGATGGATAGATAGACAGATAGATGGATATGCAGACAGGAAGAAAGATGCCTAATATAGTTTGTGTCTGTACTGTTACTGACATAACTAGCCGGATTCTAACCTTTTAAGACAACTGGCTACACAGACCCTGTTGTAATGGAGATGGTTGCGATATATCATACGCGGTGTGTGTGTGTGTGTGTGTGTGTGTGTGTGTGTGTGTGTGTGTGAGAGAGAGAGAGAGAGAGAGAGAGAGAGAGAGAGAGGACTGTATGAAATTAGATCAAGATAGTGATAAGGAAAAAAAGAAAGGGATAAAGGAAAGATGTGAAGAAAGAGGGTGAGAGAAGGACAGAGCGTGACCATTTTGCCGGGTCAGTGAGGGAGAGAGGTAAAGTATGGGAGAAGAAGTGGGTTAGGGAATGCAATGGAATACAAAGAACAACAAACTGCAACAGACCTTATGGTCCTCTCGAGGCTGCTTGTTACAGATTAGACTATGACTATGAGATCTAATTCTACATGCTGAAGGATAAGGATAGTAAAACAAGAAGGCTTCCCCTGCCTTCAAACCTTCCATTTGAAACTGGCAGGAAAAAGTGAGAAAGGGCACCATGAAGCACTGAAAACTGACTTGGAAATTTCATAGGAAAAACAGAAAGGGAAAAGTTACGCTCTATAAGCTACCTGTATAAGCTATCTGTAAGAGAAAGTAAAAAAGTAAAATGAATATTCAAATTAATAATTAAATAAGGCATGGCTTTATGCACAGGTACGGTGAGTTAATGGGGCGTCTAAAGACTTGGAAATTGCACAATGCAGTGTGGATGTTCAGGGGTGGTGCGGCAGCCTAGCCTGGCGCTTTTAAGGTGGGCAGCAGTCAGTCAGGCCCCAGCTCCATTCACTCCACTAAGACAAAGACCTTTCCCATGCAGGACAAGTACACAAGTTACCTCCTGAAGCAGTGACCCCTTGTATATTAAAAAAAATCTCAATGGTGGTCACTTTACTGACAGGGACCCTCAGTGATCCACCGCTCATCACAGGTCGAAAGTAAGAGTAGTGACCATTAACTCAGGGCTATCTGTGCAGATCCTAGTCTGTGCTAATACTACTTTACGGTGTTTGCATATAATAAATTGATAAATATATAATGACACAACACGATGCTATGTACGGGTATGGCAAGTTTACGAAGTGTCTTGTAGAGGGGAATGAACTTACGCATAGCTCTCAGAAGTAAGTTATTCAGACAGAAACAGAGTCAGCTGAGGACTTTCATACTGTTTGTAACCTTTTTGTAGATATGTAAATATAGTATGTAAGTAGTTGTAAGTGGTTGTAAGCAGTTGTAAGTAGGATCCAAGTAGGGCATCAAAGCCCAGTGTTATGTCTAGGATGAGCGGATTATTGTGTCTACCTTGAGAGATTCAAGCCTCTGTGATCGGGACCACCACCCTAGTCGGATGAGAGCCGGTGATCAGTAGCTGTCTATACGGGTCTGGGGAAGGAAACGGAGTTGTCCGGTGTCACTGTATAATGATTCAAGACGGTGTTTAATATATTGTCAGAAAACTACAACAAGACTTTGCATTCACCTGCAAGTGACGTAAAGGGGGCCATCGACAGATTTAACATTTGGTGGAAAGCAAGTGGGATAATAGTGAATTACGTCTTCTGTGGGCCAGTTTAGCTGTGTCTGTCTTCCCACGCTACTGTCGCTGCTGTTCTTCCCACGACGACACACAGCCTATCTCCGCCCTAGCCTCCAGCCCTGTTTGCAGTCTTGGTGTGGAATCGTTCTGGCAGTTTATATGTAATTTTGGGAATTTCCTCCACATCAACACCTCACCTATCACCACGCCACTACAGCCAGTGAGCCACGCAAGGCTCCTGCTCCTATCAACCTACAACCTGCCTTTGCCTGCCTGTGTTCCTGTCCAGCCTACTGTAACGGTTAGTTTCAGCCCCCACAAACTCCACCCCAGACCCCACTCCAGGAAGCAGCCCCCAACCACCGCCCGATGCCGTTACGTCATCTTTTTCCCCACCCACCACACACACCGACGTCACCCAGGGAGCGTGGCCAGTCACACCGAGCTACGTCACAGTCTCCTGCTCCTATCAGCTTCTCGTTCTGCCCAGTGGAGAGCCGCACCCAGTGACGTCATGGACACTTCCACCCAATCACGAGGAGACGAGAGCCTCACTTTTTCTTAAGCCTTGGGACAGACCGCATCTCACTACAAAGTATTTCCCACCTGCATTTCCATGCAATTCCTCATTCCATCACATTGATTAATCCCTTTCTACAGAGAAGCCAAGCTGTCTCTATAGATTGTAATATTTTCACCATTTACTCTCATCCATACATTGCATTTTTGTCCCTCATTTTTCATTCAGTCAGAATTTTTTGTTCACTCACTCCTACTTCATCCCATTTTCTCCCACTTATACTCAGCTGTAAATAACGCATTCATTTTCACTCATATTCATTGTATATAAATCATTTCTTCACAGAGTACAAATATTTCAATTTATTTATTCTCATTTATTCATCCATTTGTTCATTTAGTTCTATTTGCTTACTTCCTACTCTGTTAATGTCCTTTTTTAAAAGGGTAGATCTCTCACCTACTGAACCTGACGGTAATAAAGACAACACTGTATGTAGTGATAATGTAAATCTTCGCAGTGGCAGATCATATACCAAACCAACCGTAAGTTCCCTACCCGTTTCTAGTACACCTGTTACTCCTACCCTAAATCCAGATATATTAACTCCAGATACTCTATCATCTTCTCCAACTGATTCTCCTGAAACCACTCAGTCGTCTCCACAGTCTTTATCCCTCCCTACTACTACACATACACACACCACTGCCGCCACGACACTTCCTTCCTACACACCGTCTCTGTTCACTACCGTGCCTACTTCCTCACTTTCGCGGTCTCACCCTCTTCTTACGATGGCGACTCAGAACCCTCCACCTCCCCAATCCATATATTTAGATGATGTGAAAAGACCCAAATTTTCAGGAGAGGATAGTTCTGTTTCGATTTACGATTTCCTCAGAGAGGTCGAAAACACCTTCATAATTGCCAGATTGTGACTGAACCCTTGAAAGTTTCATATCTTCCCAGTCGACTCCATCATGGCAGAGCATTAACAGGAGCCGCTATTCGTGCGGGGCACTTCGAAGATTGTCAAACGTTTGACACGTTTAGCCAACGGCTTATTCAATACTGTTGCCAACATTCCAATTCTGCATCCCTTATAGGATTAACTAATCTCCTCAAGCAAATGCAGGAAGACATGAAGGTACATCCCCAACATGCAAAAGTAATTGAGGCAGCCGCTACTATGAGGGCGACAAGTTCAGAGCTGCGCCATTTATTCCGTGGTACTCAGTGGGTCACAGAACACAACAGGGAGATCATGATTACATTTAATGATTTTGCAGACTTGTTCGGTTACTTTAGATTTCTCAATTGGCTTTCGGACTCCCAAAAACAAATTGCAATACAAGTTGGCTTTAAACCAGGAGACAAAATAGTGGATGTTAGTAAAACAATCGTTGCGAGGTCAGGAACAGACTTCACTCGCCAGGTCGATTCTTACAGTTCACCCTCTCCCTCTGCAGGTGGTACTGCGAGAGTACTACACACCAGCATCACTTCATCTGATTCCTCTCGTTCACGGGCAACTACAAGAACCAAACCTAGTAATCGGTCTCACTCACAATATCGTTCACCTTCTAGCGGTCGTGACAATTCAATTCTGCGATGAAGCAAACAATTCTCAATTGCGTGCTGGCACTGCGGTAATGTAGATCATAGAGAATCTAGCTGTGCACGCAAAGAAAGACGTTTTCGCTCACGGGAACGCCCGCTTGCACCTTCGCGGTCCCGACGTCTAACTTGCAAGTACCATAAGGATAGCACAACTCACTCCACGGACGAGTGTCGTTACCTTAAGAGCCGTCAGTCGGGGGAAGACGAGCTCTCGAATCGGAGAAATGTAACCTAACAGTAGAAGATCCTCTGGTGTCTGAAAATAAGGTAACAGAAAATCAACTCCCCCATTCGTCAGGTAGGACCTATAACATCTTCAGGCTTAGTCATTCTAGGATGGAGTGAAGGGGTAAAAAGCTCTTTCTTTATGGACAGCAGATCTATAGTAAATCTAATCTCAGATACCTTTTTAAACAACATCAGGAAAATAACTAGAAGAGTTGGGCTCCTCGAACCACCTGACATTTGCCTATGCGGTGTGGATGGCTCAGAATTTCAGGTCAAAGGAAAGATCACACTAGAAGTACAACTTGATAAAGTCTTAAGACCTTTTGACGTAGAGTTTCATGTCACTAATGATCTTAGGTATCCAGCGGACACTCTCATTGGCTTTTCGACAATGGCCAAAGAAGCCATTGCTCTCCTCCCTGCTTCTCGTTGTGTACATGTCAATGGTTTCCCAATATCTAGTATGGAATATCCACGTCCGGTACTTTCCCAAACCGACTCAGTTATTAAGTCTCACATGATTCCAACAGTAGTCAAGAGTAACCAGATACACACGCTGTTACCTGAACAGCCAGGTACACTACCATCTAGTACTACATCCTCTGGGCATTCAATTATAGATCGTATCAACCCCTCTGACAGTGGCACACTTGCCGACTCAGACACGTCTCATTTAACTACCTCAGATAGTGTGATTGATGTTTTACAACACGCAGAGATAAGACGTGCAGTAACAAATCAGTGCACAATTTTGTTGCTGCACAAGTTTACCAAAGTCTCTGTTCGTGTTGTGGGTGCGAAAGCAGGAGTGGATGTACTAACCTTACCTGAGACGTGTTGTATGAATGGCTTAGCTTATGAGTCAGCATTGTGTACGGTGCTGGAGGATGGTTTATGCTACTTGTATATTGCAAACACAACAAACGCCGCTTACACCTTACGAACGGGAACTCAGATTGGCGATTTCTTGGTATACCCAGCGGCCGTACGTGTGTGCCAGGATTTCCCATACCCTGTTGCTGATGTGTGCTCAGTTGCTCAGTCCACCAATATTCCTTCTAATCTTGAATCTCATGTGAAACAAAGTGATTTCCCGGAACACCGACATCAATTAATTAATCTCCTGGGAGACTATCGCGAAGTAGTAGCCCTACCCGGTGAGAATATGGGCAAGACAAATTTGGTAAAGTATAATATTACATTACAGCCAGGTGCTCAGCCAGTATATATACCTGCCTACCGTTTACCACATAGCCAATGTCAACAAGCCGATCGTCTTATTCGGGACATGTTGGATAATAAGGTCACTGAACACTCTGATAGCCCGTGTAACAGCTCGCTATTTCTGGTTCCAAAGAAAGGTGGTGAGTTACGACCAGTCATAGATTACAGACGCGTGAATGCACTGACTGTCCAGGACAGATTTCCAATTCCTGTACTCACTAATTTGCTGGAATCCTTAGGCGAAAACAATTATGTTTTTTCCTCCTAGATCTTTTAAGTGGTTATTGGCAAGTCGAGATGGAAGAATCATCTCATCCTATCACTGCCTTCAGTACTCCATCCGGTCATTACCAATTCCATAGACTTCCATTCTGTTTGAGAAATGCACCTTCAGCGTTCATGCGACTAATTCATACAGTTTTCGCCGGCATGATAGGTCATTCAGTTTTTGCTTATCTAGATAATGTCATAATCGCTAGTCACTCGGTGGAGGAACACTTAGAAAAGTTAGCCGAAGTGTTCGCTAGACTCAAACAAGCTGAACTTAAAATCAAACTATCAAGGTGTGATTTTTTACGTAAGAAACTCCAATTCCTAGGACATGTTGTTGACGCTCACGGAATTCACACATCAGATGACAAGGTTAGAGCTGTGACGAATTTCGCAACTCCAACCAACACCGATGCTGTACGCAGTTTCCTCGGTCTCAGTGGGTATTATAGAAGGTTCACAAAAGGGTACGCCCAGATAGCTGCGCCGTTAACAAAATTGCTAAAGAAGGATGCGCCTTTTGTGTGGCCTGATGAACAGGC
This sequence comes from Coenobita brevimanus, assembly GCF_032717465.1. NCBI lineage: Eukaryota > Metazoa > Arthropoda > Malacostraca > Decapoda > Coenobitidae > Coenobita > Coenobita brevimanus. Next base: position 15,568,830 of record NC_136960.1, on the reverse strand, counting down.
AACCGCATTCACAACACTGAAAACTGCTCTAGCACAATCACCAGTTTTGGCATTCCCTGATTATTCTAAACCATTTCTTCTCCGTACCAATGCGTCCGGAGTAGGCCTAGGTGCCGTTCTCATGCAATATGACTCCGAAGGAAAGAAACGTGTCATTGCCTATGCTAGCTGTGTGCTAAACTCCGCGGAAAAGAATTACAGTGTAACTCACTGGGAAGCCCTTGCCGTGGTCTGGTCCCTAAAACATTTCCGCGACATCATCTACAGATATCCTGTTCACATCCAAACAGACCATCTTCCCTTATGTGACTTGTTTCGGGGATGTAACCTTACTGGTCGACTTGCACGTTGGGCAGTCACTGTGACTGACTATAATCCGACATTTGAATATGTTCCCGGAAAATCCAATGTCGTAGCCGATGCCCTCTCGTGGCATGTTGCCACAGTCTCAGCCGGTGGCGACATAAACTTAGCGTTCAATTATGACACACTACATAGGTTCCAGCGTGAGGACCCCGTATGGTCACAGGTCATATATTTCCTAGAGTCAGGCGATGATTCTTCTCTGCCAAAGTTACCAGTCCCTGTATCTGATTTCTTCCTCAACAATGAATTGCTCTATAAAAACTCAGTACTGAAAGGTAACAACGTACTTCGCGAAGTTAAGCAACTAGTCATTCCAAGAGACTTAATTCCTGCTGCCCTCCATTTAATCCACGACACCCCTCATGCATCACACCCTGGCAAAGACAGAAGCTTACGGCAAGCACGTCTGTCATATTATTGGCCCACTATGCGAAAGGATATAGAAGCGCACTGCGATGCATGTTTATCATGTGCCCGTCACAAGGGGACAACCAGTCAACCTGCTCCTATATTGCAGTACCCAGTACCATCAAAACCTTGGCACACTGTCTCTCTCGATCTTCTGAAGCTGCCTCGTACAGAATCTGGCTTCCTTTATCCATTAGTGGTAGTCGATCATTTCTCTAGATTTGTTATCTTAGTTCCATTGCGTGAAAAGTCTGCTAACGCAGTAACACATGCCTTTATTAATTCAGTAATTTGCCCTTTCACAACACCAGAAGTAATTTTAACTGATAACGGGTCAGAGTTCAATAATTCAGTTCTGGAAGAAATTTGTCTTCGATACGGAATTAAGAAATGCAATATAGTGGCATGTGGAGAGGATGGAGGGTGAAAGACTGACGAAGAGAGTGTATGCGAGTGAGGTGGAGGGGGGAAGAGGGAGGGGGAGGCCGAAGATGAGATGGAGGGATGGGGTGGAGAGGTATATGAGAGAGGGGGGAGTGAGTTGGGAGCAGGGCAGTGAAATGGCGGGGGACAGGGCGACTTGGAGGCGATTTGTTTGTGGCCACCCCAAACGGGATTGAGGCGTCTGGCAATAGATAGATAGATAGAATATAGCGGCCCATCATCCAGCCTCGAATGGTCTCGTAGAGCGCCAGAATAGAAAGATATTGGAGAGTCTGCGTCACATAGTGGGAGATCAGACTTCCACCTGGGATGAATGGATTCCGCAGGTAGCTGCTCCAATTAATCATCCATCAATAAGTCAATTGGAGAAACACCATTCTTCATCATATATGGCTTTGACAAAAGACTACCCTATTCACTGTCGCAATCCAAACCTGATCCGATCTACGACTACGAAAACTATGTACGAGTAAACCTATCCAACATCCAGAAAATCCATAAATATGTTCAGGATAATCTGGCCCTTACAAATGAGGAGATGGTACGTAACCAACATGCCGCTGCCACAGATGTTACCATCCAAGTAGGTGACTTAGTTTTTGCCCTAGATCATGACAGAGAATCAAAACTAAACAGTAAATTCTTGGGTCCCTTCCGTGTCATATCTCGTAAAAGTAATAAATTCGAATTAAGAGATCCGCACAAGGCAGAGACGACATGGGTGAATGCAGATCATCTCAAACGTGCATCAAAACGCAGTCTTGGAGGAACCACTAAGAGAGACCACATCCCCACAACAAATTCCTACTCAGCCTTCTTCCTCTTCTCTAAACCTTCCTTCTGACACTACTATTCAGCCTTCCCCTACTGTTAATGACTACCTTGCCAAATTGCGTTCTGCCACTAAGTCTCTTGCATGACGTTATCATCTTACACTGTCGTTACCATCTGTATCAACATCACCTCTGAGATCACCTCATTTTATAGGAAAGATGCTGTGGGTCTACGTGCTGACAGTGATGACTCTGGTTGGGTCTGGATCGGGTGAGGACGATGGTGCCGTATACGAGGTACGGCCCGGGGCCTTGGTTGGCGCAGGAGGCTAGGTAATGGTGGTCAGAGACATCGTCTCTTTGCGCTATGACCTAGAGCCGCTGGCCGCCGTGGCCATCGTCCTGCCTGACCTTGCACGTCAGCTAGACGACCTGCAGGGACTCTTGTCAGAAATTAGAAATCGACATCCCAGTGACACATTTTTGTACCACTCTACCTACCCATCTGCTGGAAATTAGATTATATTCGTTATCAGTTCAACCATCTTCAAGATTCCTTCCCTCACCAAACGCCTGTGGGTCGCTCATGAGTGAAACGTGGACTTTTTGACCTTGGAGGAGAAATCCTCAGTGGATTATTTGGTGTAGCGACTAACCGTGAACTTTCTGGTTATAAAAAGGACTTAATCCAATTATCTAATGCCCTCGAATCCCAAGAAAAGGTGTTACGTGTTCAACATTTTATGCTGCAACAGATGAGTCACCATTTACATGATGTTACTAATACTTTAAATAATTTTTCGATTGTTCTTAAGCGTGAAGTATCACAGACTAATATTATTTCAGAACTGATGTATGTTAAATTACATGTTGATAATTTGCAGGTTTCTCTGGACTCTCTTGTCTCCCAAGCTTCTACTGTAATTCGTATTTTAGTAAATGCTGTTGATAGTCGTGTGACCCTAGATTTAGTATTTCTCTCTGACCTTCGTTCTACCTTGGAATGGGCTCACTCAACATTCGGCTTGTCTCCTATAATTCCATTTTCCTCTTTAGAACACTACTACCTGATAGTAGAAGCCAAATTCCTTACTAAAGATATAATTGTTCATATTCCTCTTCGTTCTTCCATCATACTCGATCTCTTTCACATCATTCCTTTTCCCTTCTGGTACAATAACTCCCTGGTACAAGCCTCTGTCTCTTCAGAGTACTTTCTCCCCTCCCTTGATCATCTCTATATTGCCTTCCTCTCAAGTGACCTCGGTAGATGTGCCCTTCTCACACCCAACTCTCGTGTTTGTGCTGCGTACCTCCTAACAATTTTTCCTGGCAGCGTTGCTCCTTGCGAATCTGCCTTAGTCCGTAACTTCTCAGTACAACCTGTCTGTACCTTTGTTCTGGCTCCCAAAGGCCAGGTACACCATTCTCGTCTAAATCACATCCGCTATTTCTTCTTTAGTGTCTCAACTCCAGTCAGTCTTATTTGTCCAGGGACCCCTGTCCGTTCACTATCCGCAGTTGGTTTATATAAGGCCCCTGATTACTGTACAGTAAAGTCTGAGTCTATAATAGCCCATGCCACACATTATCACTTCGCACTCCACTCCCACAAGTATGACATCTTCAAACCTATTAATACTACCTTTCATCTACCAACAGACAATCTTTCTATCACATCAGAGAACCTACGTATGTTGAACTATTTAAACAATTCTGATTTTACTATGAACCAGTTCTCTTCAGCTTTTAATCGATCCTGGTCACATCCAGTCTCTGTATTTCCTCCGGTTGTCTTATGTTTTCTAGGTTTTATTGCAATTGTTTGTACCCTGTATTGTTGTCTCAAGCGAATGGACAAAAGGTTGCATGAGATCCGCGTAGCAACAAGGTTAGTGCAACAACCAAAAGACCTGGAAAATGGTAGTTCTGAGTAAAACTTATTTTGTGATTATATATATATATATATATATATATATATATATATATATATATATATATATATATATATATATATATATATATATATTTGTAAATTGACCAAACCTATATGTTTATGCTATTTTTCCAACATGGCCATGTACTGTAAATATATTGATCCTTTCTTACATCCAACTTTGTGAATTATGTAGCAATATCTCATTTATTATTGTACTCCCATGTGGTCCCGGTTCACTGTATACTCAGACCAGTTGCATTCTTGCCATATTATGACTTGATGCTCCACCACTGTGTCAGGAGACACACTTTTTGATGAAGGGGAAAATTGTTTGTAACCTTTTTGTAGATATTATATAGTATGTAAATATAGTATGTAAGTAGTTGTAAGTAGGATCCAAGTAGGGCGTCAACGCCCAGTGTTATGTCCAGGATGAGCGGATTATTGTGTCTACCTTGAATGATTCATGCCTCTGTGATCGGGACCACCGCCCTAGTCGAATGAGAGCCGGCGATCAGTAGCTGTCTATACGGGTGTGGGGAAGGAAACGGAGTTGTCCGGTGTCACTGTATATTGATTCAAGACGGGGTTTAATATATTGTCAGAAAACTACAACAAGACTTTGCATTCACCTGCAAGTGACGTAAAGGGGGCCATCGACAGATTTAACAATACAAGTTCTTGTCTATGTTGTTTTTAAAGATCTCAGTTGAGATACGGTTCACAGTATCTGAGGGTAATCTGTTCCAGATACGACCCTGTTGAAGAAGGAGTATTTTGCTTCATGGGACTGGAAACGCTTTCCCATAATTTTGTAGCCATTACTCCTGGTGTGACTCGACCGGTCTATTTCAAAATATTTATTCATGTCTAAGTTGTCATATCCCTTCATGATTTTGAAAACAGTAATTAGCCTTACAAATTTCTGTTGACCACGAACAAGAATGTCAAGAAGCACAGAATACTGTATCCTCATAAGATAAATTGTTTGTCTACAAGTGAGCCTGCAATTGGTGATAGAGGGCGGGGCATAATGGAGAGGCGTGATTAACACAGATGCATCCGACAGTGGACCACGGTGGGATGGCAGTGGTCACTGGTGCAATAATTGTCCTCTTTATTCATTGCGCTTGCTTTGATTCTGATTCGCTACCGAGAGAATAGGTGGAAGGGTGTAGGAAGCGAAAGGTGTGAATGTGGGATCGTGGGTGGATATTGGGTCGAGGAGGTGGGAGGTGTGGAAGGGAAGGTTTGGGAAGGGTGGAGTGTGGGAATGGGTCAGCGTGTTTGCAAATGGATGAGTGAAGTGCGTGTGAATAAATATAGGATGCTGGTGTGTGTGTGTGTGTGTGTGTGTGTGTGTGTGTGTGTGTGTGTGCGCGCGAGGGGGGCTAGACAGTTTGGGTAGGTGGTGTGGGTAGGTTTAGGTACAACCATATGGATGAGACACAACTGCTACCCCACTTTCCCATTACCCGACATAAAAACACACTTAGGACTGCTCCTTGTGTCACTTCGCTCCAGGACATGACCGTCAGAAGTTGGTATTACGTTGTTACTATTCTCTGTTCACTTTACTGTACCTCGGCCACTTCACTCCAAGACATCACCGTCAGAAGTTGGTATTACGTTGTTACTATACTCTGTTCACTTTACCTTGGCCTAAAATTGCTATCCCTCCATCTTTACTCATGAACTGTAACGATAGTTTAACACGAGAATACGATGCAAGTCAAGAAGAAGTACAACAGAAAGGATGTCGGGTCATAGTATTGTCTATTTCTGCCACTGGGTTAAGTGAAATAAGTGTGAAGGATAAAAATCTGGGCCAAGTTAAAGTGAATGACCTGTAGTGAAGCTTGGTGGGTTGATGGCTGTCATTGGAGGTGGTGAAAATGGTGGAGAGGGAGTTGATCGCACAATCATATTTTCCTTCTCTGTATTATCTCATCATAACAATGTTCAGAGAAGGAAGGAAAAGCAAACTGGACATAAGCAAGCACATCCGTCGACCGTGAGACCTGCATCGCGCCATGAAATCGCTAAATAGGGTAAAGAAATGAACTAGGGGAGCAAAGGATTGGATGGGATGGGCTAGACGCTTGGTGGGCGTTGGAGCTGAGGCAGGAAAATGGGTGCCGTGGGGCATGGTGGTGAATACAGTTAAGGCTTATTTTAAAATATCCCCCGAATATGAGTCAGGGGATAAAGAAATGGTCTTGGGAGACAAAGAAATCGTTGTTACGAACTAGAATCGTGATGGGAAATGGTAAGGGGTCATGTCAGTATGCCGTGTAAAAATAGTTATTGTAGAATAATTGGGTTGCATGCACTGAAGGTTTATTTCAAAGTTTTCTCTAAGGAAGGTAATTTTGTGTTGGTTTCATTTACCTGTCTAATGACACAGGTAAAAATTTCTTACTTCTTTAACAACCACTTCTCCCACAAATTTATTTGTGTTGCTTTTTGCGACCTCCGATGATCGTTGAAATAAAATTACTACGGGTTATTAGCCAGTTCAAAGTGAGGATTCCAGAGATGTTTTGTTGATTATGTTAAAGGACTGTTGATTTGCGTGAGGCGACTTCGCAATACGTAATACAATCGACACGTCAGCTACTCAGTATTTGAAGGTAAAATTTAATTAATCAATCACAGTCGTAAAATTACGACACAGGAATAGGAAAATGAGTCGACTACTAGGACTTGAGAACAGCCGCTGTCTCTTAGGGCCAGAGTGGGATATCAAGTCGAGCAATTTGTGACTGTCACACACTGGACAGTGGCTCATGAGAGATGCCGGTCACTCTCAGTGAAGGAGTAAACAACTTCCCACTAAGCGACAAACTGCAGATGTTACTAAGCCAGAGGACCAGACAGAAGGCTGCCTCTCGGGTCAGGTGCGGGGATTGAGCGGAGGACATACAGCACAACCAATTGTGTTTGAATCAATGACCTATATATGTTCCACCTCCGACACCCATTGTATAATCCTCCAACACTATTTGTAAACTGGTACCACCTGGAGCCTGGAAGGTGGCCAGAGAGAGCGGCACGGGGTGGTAGAGGAAACACTAATGAGAAAATGAGGCCGATGGCAGAACCCGTAAGGATACCTTTGTAATTTACCTGGGACGCAAGAACCGAGTAAATATAAATAATGACTGGGTGGGAGAACAAACTAACATGTATATTTCTATAGCATTTCAAACCTCTTTTTATGTGTTCAGTAACCGTGAACATCGGCTGAACTGATACAGATAACGATTGAATACATGTTTATAACAGTCCTCAAGAATTAGAATGGGACTAATAAAAACAATGAGAGAAAGAGAAAAACAAATGAACTCATTTATAATACAGTAGTCCTCATTCGTTCTTGCATCTTCAGTCACGAAGAACCTGAACAGAGTCAACAGTGGTGGTGTGGATAGAACAGTGAATGAACACATCACTGTATCAGTTCTCAATCGTTCATGCGAGTTATCATGGACAAGACTGTTACCCCCTTTCATTTCGAGAGCCCTCCCGTACTATCAGTACCACCACCTAGTTGTGTGAAGGATGAAATATGTAAATTGTTATCGTAATAATCGTACAGTCATATTTGGTGTTGAAAGTAGAGGCAATTTTTCATTTAATGAGTAGAATCTATAAAAAAATGTGAATTACCCATCCAAGAGCCTTGTGGTCGGGGTGAATTTTTAGTGGATGTAAGTTGTGTAACCTCGGATGTTTTGGGTAGACAAATGGCCGTCGCTAAGACCCGTATTTTCGTCTCTTAAGGAGGCTCCCTAGTACCTCTTCCTTAGCGCTGTGTTTTTTGGATATGCCTGGCTAATATCCTTTTGTTCGTAATGTATGTAGAGTATGATGATATGAGATGGATTTATGTAACACAAAGGAGGACAATAAGGAGTACTAAGCAAAATAAATCACTAAGGAAAATGGTGTTAGAAATCTTCCTTATGCGGCATGAATACGGGCCTAAATATTCGTGCCTTTTTCATACAGTTGCCTATAAATATATAATTGGTGGTGATATTTTGACAGTACCAGAAGCTCTAGTTTTTGCTATTAATTTCTTACTGTTGTCCTCACTGTATGCTTGTCCGCCCTGTATAAGTGAAGGTGACTGGTGATGTGGGTGACGACTATGGTGACATGGTATACAAGAACGTAGTTTATAAGATGATGTAATGTCCTCTTACCTGTGCTATAAATTAGGTTAAGTAGTGATAAATGCCTCGGTATTATTTATAAAACAAGAGACAGTGACATGTGAATCTAGGTATGCTGTGAACTGCAAAGATAAAGTTTGAGAAGTCATACGTCGCCGTAGATGAGACTAAATTACATGTCCGAGTCCATTCGTAGCTTATCAAGAGAGAGAGAGAGAGAGAGAGAGAGAGAATGGCAGAGGTGTGGGTGGGTGGGAGGGTGTAAGTGGTGGGACAGGGATCACATGTGGGATGTTTACGACACCATAACTTTCCGCTAGGTCGTGGAGCTTTGCCGTGAAATATCTTACAGGCAACGGCTAATAAGGCCATTAGATAATTAATTATCTCATTCCAGAGCCAGATAAGTATATTTACCGATCACTAATCTTGAGGGTAAGGCAGTCAGAGGGTAAGTACCTGGCTTATACCACCCTCTTGAGTTATGATTTGCCGCGGGTGTACACCTCGGTGCTGACGTAAGCAAGATCATTATCACCAAGGAACGACATAGTGATGGGATTACCACCAGCAAGACGACGGGGGCTTAATTAACCATACCAGTAGCATCCAGTCCCTCTTAGTGTTAAAACAAGGTAACAGATGATACAAATGCTTTCCACCTTCATAGTTGCAGGTATAAAAGGAGAATAAGGTTCTGACTAAAGACCAAAAATTACTTAGATGTAGAGGTAGTGGCATGATAAGAGCAGCATGATTGGCCGCAGTTAGCTAGTCCATTAGTAACACATTCCCTGTGATGGCAATAGCGTGTAAAATGGCCATAAATTAACCACCCATTAACCATCAATCCACATAAGTGCACGCAAAAAAAAAAAAAAAGTCTTAAATTGTTCTAACAAAGGTTCAGCAAACACTGCATGAGGTAGCCTATCAGGTTTCAGTCATGCATCGTTGCTTATAGTGCCAGTCACTCCCCTCGCTTCACCCCCATCGAACCCACCCTGACCTGAACCCTTATCATGCCAGTTACTCTCCTTCCCCCGCCCCCACTCACCCAACACTGACCTTAACTTTTTGAAAACCAGGAGCTATTTTTCGTGTATATAAAATCAATGGGAGATAACCAGGGTGAAATGAGTGATGTTTACGACATTGATGGGTTATGATAAAGGCCATAGAAAGTCCTAACGCCGTAGAGACGGAGTCTGCAATGCTGTATATTGCTGATGGTATTTTGAAACTCATATATGAAGCTGATGACAGGAGAATATGTGAACCAGTTTGACAGTATTACTATCTGGCTTTCGGCATCGTATTGTGAACCAGTGCGGCATTTTTATACACATGAACATTGTGTATTGATGTGCAAAATGAAATTATTGATACTTTCTTCAATAGCATGTTTTTCCTGTCGTTCAGATGTTTCCCAGTGAAGCTTGGAGAAAGTTTGAACCCGTTTATCTGGATAGACCTGACTTTACGTTGTTCGATCACTGCATTTTCAGTGATATAGCTCCGGCATAGTGTCGAAAATATTGTGATATTTTTGATATAATGACTCCCGTGCTGTATATCAGTTAAAAGTAGTTGAAAGGTTTGCATAACTTTGTGTTTAGCAACGTAAAATACTGGTATGACATAAGTAGGTTTTGATTATGTTGTTGTTTGATGCGTAGACGGAGTAGATAGCTTCGTTCGTGATTTTTATTAACCAAACCTTCCTTCTTTTCAAGTAAGGCGAGGTGGTGATGTGGCGTCTGGAGATGTGGCTGGGTGAGTGATATACAGCAGGTACTGAACCGTGCCTTCATGCTCATGGTAAAGCTAGATGAGCAGAGAGAGACGGCACAGTGGTGTTGTCTGGTGTGGTGTGGTGTGTGATGTGTGGAGTGTTGTGTTTATATGATGTGATGCGGTGTGTGATGCAGTGTGGAATGGTGTGGTGTGGTATGACAGGGTCAGTGGTACTGAGCCATGCCTGTCTGTTTATGGTCAAGCTGGGGCAGCAGAGACGGACGTCATAGTAGCTTTTGCTTTAATCTTTCCCAGACCAAAATCTCCAAGCTGGCGCTGACCTGGCAGGAAATGTTATAACCCCTGCACTCAGTCAGGGTTCACCCATTATCCTCAATCACGAGATATCAGCAAATAAATAATAAGGTAAAAGATAATCATCTCTTCCGCGTCACGACCATTGGTTTTTGTGGTGGAGTTGGGTAATGACGCAGCGGGGGAGTGGAAGAGGGGAAGGGATAATAGCTAGTGATTGAGTGGTCCTGACAGCGTCGGTGGCTATATCTGAACTGCATGGCAGGTGGAAGGGCCGGGAATCTTAAATACTGTAGATATCATACGATTTTCGTTATCACTTTTGAAATTACTAAGGAGTTTCCAGTATCAGTTTTGAAGCTAGTAAGCCAGAAATAGAGAGAGAGAGAGAGAGAGAGAGAGAGGGGGGGGGGCGGGGAAGGAGAGATGATATCTTTGTGAAGAAATATCTTAGTAGGGTTAAGTGGCTGGAAATGATATGGGATTATAAGGAAAGTGATGGAAGAGGAGGTAACAGGGAGGTAGTGACTGAGTGAAAGGGTTTGGTGGTTAGTCTGAGTGTGACGCAAGGGATGGGTTGATTGATTGATGGAAATAGATAAGTTTGGGTAAAAAGAAGTGGTAAGGATATGAAAGAGGCTGTGAAGGAACATGAGTAATGGGAATATGAGGGGTATGAGTGAGGGTATGAGAAAGGAAAAGGTCTGAATATGAAGGAAGGCACAGCGAACGGTATGAGTGTGAGGGGTGAGTAAAAGTGAGATTTTGTAAAATGGAAGAAATAGGAGAATAAAAGACATCATAAGAAAAAACATACAAACAGATATAAGGAAGGGGATAGGAGGTGTGCTTAACTATACCATTCTACTCTAACCTGGCCTGGAATTGTCAACTCTCCACCTTGACTGCTGAGTTGTAACAGAAGATTAGCTAACAGTAGAGTATGCTGTTAGTCACGAAAAAGTGCTATGGAAAGGATATATGGCCGTAGTATTATCTCATTCTGCCACTGAGCTACGTGAAATAGGCTGCAAATGAACAAAAATCAAGGCCAAGCAAAGTAAAAGGAGTTTTGTAAAGGATGAGATGTTCAGTATTGGTTATCAGAGAGCTGTCATAACTTCACTCCTCGTTGCTACAGTACATTTTTTTTTACTGCAATAGAATAATAGTCTATATAATTAGCCATAATGAGACAAAACTCTTTCAGTAAGACATTACCAACCACCATTGACAATACATCCATAAATTCCCTCCCCTTTCACCCACCACTACCGCCATCAGTCACTTAAAGCACCTCTACCACTACGATCACCAACCTATCCTTTTACAACTACCACTTTCATAATTAGCTACCACCATTACCATCATCCCTCAACACTATCCTCACCATTATTATCATCACCTATTCCCCACCAACCATTTAAAACCCAACCCATTGTCACCACCACCACCACCACCACCTCCACAACTGCTTATCTCCACAAAAGCTAGTTTCCACTACCCTCATTCCATTGCTTTCATTTAGCATACGGTTTACATCCTTATACCAACTCTCCTGTCTCCCTGTATGTTATTAAGCAAGACTGATACTTGATTATGCTGTCTACCTGTCTCCCTTCCTACCTCCCACCCCATCTCCCTTCTTGCTTACGTTCTCTTCTGTCTGCCTGCATGCCTGACTAGGTGCCTTATGTATGTAATGGCCTTGCTGAGAAAGTCAACACAGCCATGACTGGTGCATGGCAACAACTCATGCCCTTTACTACGATATTTTCTTAAAAATATAGAAGAAAGAACTAAAGGTTAGAAGCCCTCAAAAAGGCATTCTTTCCAAGAGCAACTGAACAAAACAGAGCCAAATTCAAGATCCGTTCATTTCGAGATCCATGGACAGAGTGGGTTTAAAATATGGAGGTTCCTTGGTTCAGGGGAATACAAATTGAGGGAGACAGCTCCAAAGTTGAACTGTACCTTATATGAAGAGCTAAGGACTCTGCCACATATGCCCGAAGCATGTTATCGATAAGAGGAAATGAAGCACAAGGCTATTGCTGCATCATTAATAGAATCTGTGTCTTGGACGAACCCCTGTGCCACGTGTCGTCTTGTTGATCACATGTTTCGGGCAAGTGTGGCAGCGCCCTAAGAGTATCGGCTAACTCTTACATGAGAGTTGGACAAAAAAGGGGTGAACATTCGTTGCCAGATAGGTGCAGCCCGCCCGCCGTAATGGTGGGAAGATGCAGGCAAACACCTCAGAAAGGCATTGACCATTCAGACAGCGATAGTGGGGATATCAAGTTGTAACACTACGGCAGAAAGATAGAAGCTGAAGGGAGTCAGTAAGAGGAAAGGGGGTTGTGGAGACAAAATTTTCTAGGCAGTTTGTCTAGATGCTGAAGACTTAACTCTCCTGAACCTCGAACCCTACAACTCTCCCTCCATCTGCACACACCACGCACATCCATCCCCCCCACCCACCCACTCTCTGCTCCTTGTCCTGCCCTGTACCGGAGCAGGACATGAGAACCCAGGGCCCCAGATAGAATCTTCAACCCATTCTGTTATATTAGGGACAACACAATACTTGACACCTTAGCCCGTGACCTAAGGCTGCTGTACACCCCGCTATTCATCCCTCCTAGAGTATATACTGCAACCACTACTCTCCCTTCCCTTCCCAGCTCTCACAGTCATCGCGTATCTCCTATGCATCTCATTGTTTGCTTGTCTATATTGGTGTTTTTTTGTGAATCCAAGAAGAGTGTGTGGCTCTTCATGTACAACGCTGCTACATCCACACTTCCCCTATTCCTACATTTTTCCCCATACGACACCACACCCATATCACACCACGTTTTACCATCACTACACCTACCACACACATACCAGTACTTAACTTCAATTTAATACCGCACCCAAGCTGTGTCTGTGTCACACTGCACCGTCACCACATACGTCCCCACCGCACTACGACTAAGAGCTGTATCATTCTTTGCTTGTGTTTCTCTCTCTCTCTCTCTCTCTCTCTCTCTCTCTCTTGGAGAAATACATTACTCGTGCGTACTGTACATATGTCGAAGGTGTTTAACGCTCTCGCCGGGAATAGAAGCGTTTGAAAAACTTGTGATGCACGGTTTGCCATCGAGATTTGTGGTGCGTATTATGGGTCACAAGTATCGGTGCACAAGGGGTCCGATGCCTACCGAAAACATTCGAACAACTGCTGATGTTTACCAACGTCTCATTGTGTATGAACAACGTCTGTTTATAAAAACATAACATTTGTTTGCAAGAGGATATTGCTGGTTGGCGTTATATGACACCTCCCGACATCAGGACTACCAACTTGTGGTAGGTCGTACACTAATGTTTCAGTGACCTTCGCTCTGTGGTCCCAAATGTTTCACGCATATTGTGCACCGACACTTTTGTGACACATGGTACATTAGAAAGAAAATGCAATGTTTTGTTGAAAAGTCAGTTATTGGCAGCTTATTTGCCAATATTTATAATGGTAAGATTTTATATTTACCATTTTTCGTGTGCTAATAATGAATAAAGAACCCCAAGAGACAGCTGAAGAAAAACTGAGAATATATATACAATCCATCATGTTACTTCCAATCTATATTGTTTTCAAGATTATGATTAAATTAAATACTGACAGGATTTGATCCGTGCACTTGTCTCTAGCCTATACGAGTATATTGTCTCATTTTATAGCCAAAAATTTTCATAAATATCTGTATATATTTTGCATCTTCATCTTCCGGTGACTCCTCCACTGCCCTGTCAGCCACAACACCACCACGATAAATTAACACAGGTGTCGCAGTGTGTTGGGTTTGCATACTGTCTTCGTCTGCCATTTATATTGCTGTCATTGTGGACACAACTTTTTTCTCAGGTTTGTGAGAGAGAGAGAGAGAGAGAGAAAGATTTATCCACTTACGTCAGCGAACCCAGACTCAGTTCCTACATCAGACCATTAGAGAGTCCCCCAACATGGCTGTATATTCGTCCCCATCTGTTTCTGGGCAGGACCAGGAGGAGATTATTGTGAATATTCATACAACCGGTGTCTGTCGCATATATCACTCTCTCACTCCATCACTGCCAGGAATATGTAAAAAGGGCTATGTGTGTTTGTGTGTGTGTGTGTGAACACCAACAGGTCCCAAGTCGGAGTGGTGACAGCCCACCCAGTGCCGTGTAATTGGCCTGGGGTACAAGGGATGCACCACAGATCCAACCACCCACGGATAAGCACACCACATAGACCTCATTAAGCTGTTTAGTTTGTGTGAGTGGTACATATATACTGACTTTTTACACTATAGGTAAGCACACACCTCCTGACAACTTTGACCTTAGTAATGACAGTATACAGCCTTTATTTTATGCTGTGTGGCGTGTTTTAAGACTGTCATAAAAATCCTCGAGGTATATCTATCCAGCATCAGTAACGAGCAGCCATCCCAAGACACGCCACCCTCTTAATACTGTCCTTAGATTTGTCTCCATACTGCGTAGGCTTTTATTATCCTCCAACCACTCCACTCACTTACATTCTTGGTCACCGGATCTCTCTCTCTCTCTCTCTTTCTCTCTCTCTCTCTTTCTCTCTCTCTCTCTCTCCTTCTCCTCCTCCTCCTCCTCCTCCTTGTCCTCTTCCTCCTCCTCCCCCTCCTCCTCCTCCTCCTCCTCCTCCTCCTCCTCCTCCTCCTCCTCCTCCTCCTCCTCCTCCTCCTCCTCCTCCTCCTCCTCCTCCTTCATCTTCTTCTACTTCTTCTGCTTCTGTTTCTCTCTCTTCTTCATCATCATCATCTTCTTCTAAGAGCATAAATAGGGAGTCCAGTGAAAAGATGTGCATCTATAATTTTTCACATATATATATATATATATATATTCTTTTTTATGCGAGGAAGAAGGAACTAAAGGCCGCGAGCCCGCAATTGTTGTTCCTTCCAAGAGAAAAACAAAATACAAGAGAGAGGCAAATTCAAGATCTGATCATGTCGAGATGCCTGGACACACTGCGTTTGAAAGACTGGAGATCATAGGAAGCAGGAAATACAGACAGAATGAAACAGTTCCAGAGTTGACCTGCTGCATAAATGAAGGACTGGGAATAACGGTTAACTCTTGCATTAGAGAGTTGGACGGAAAAGGGATGAGAGTTTGCTGAAAGACGGGTGCTACGCGCCCGTCGCAGAGGTAGAGAAATGCATGCAGACAGTTCAGCGGAGCAGTGACCATTGAAGTAGCGATAGAAAAGAGATAAAGATGCAACAATGCAACGAAGAGACAGAGGTTGAAGGGAGTCAGTAAGAGGAGGAGAGTTAATGAGACGAAAAGCCTTTGACTCCACCCTATTGAGAAGAGCTGAATGTGAGGAGCCTCCCTACACATGAGAGTTGTACTCCACACAGGGGCGGATAAAACCACTGTATAGAGTCAACAGTTGTGCAGGGGAAAAGAAGGAACAGAGTCGGCTTAGCACACCTAATCTCTTGGAAGCAGATTTTACAAGAGATGTAATATGATTTTTCCAAGATAAATCCCGAGTAAATAAAACCCCAGGCATGTTCAAGGATGATGCAGGATTAAGCTGAATATTATTAAACATTAGTGGGTATACATGTGGAAGATTTTGTCGAGTTGAGGGGTATAAAAACTGAGTCTTTGATGCATTAAAAACAACCAGATCAATTTTACTCCAGTCAGATATACGAACCAAGTCGGACATTAGGTGTGCCATAGCCTCATCCCTTGTTTGTTGAAATAACTGTTGAGATGGACGCTGCGGGAACCGAATGGAAAGGTGAAGGGTGGAGTCATCAGCGTATGAGTGGATAGGGTTCGATGTACAGCTTAGAAGGTCATCGATGAATAAAAGGAAGAGAGTTGGTGACAGGACAGAGCCCCGAGGAACACCATTGTTGATAGATCTAGGTGATGAACGATGGCCGTCTACAGCAGCGGCTATAAAACGACCAGAAAGGAAGCTAGAGATGAAGGCA
Source organism: Coenobita brevimanus (assembly GCF_032717465.1). Taxonomy (NCBI): domain Eukaryota; kingdom Metazoa; phylum Arthropoda; class Malacostraca; order Decapoda; family Coenobitidae; genus Coenobita; species Coenobita brevimanus. The sequence continues at coordinate 15,552,638 of NC_136960.1, read as the reverse complement.
CGGATAGAAGGATAGAAACCGTAAGAGGGCAGTTTGGAAATTAAAGATTTATGCCAAACTCGATCGAAAGCCTTTGAGATGTCAAGTGCAATTGCACAGCTATCGCCAAAGTCCCAAAAGGAGGATGACCAGGAGTCTGAAAGGTAGGTGAGAAGATCGCCAGTGGAGCGTCCCTGACGGAGCCCATACTGACGATCGGAAAGAAGGTTGTGATGGGAAAGATGCTTTAAAATTTTTCTATAAAGAATTGACTCGAAAACTTTTGAGATACAGGATGTTAAAGCAATTGGACGATAGAGTGTTGGGAATGGTCACCCTTCTCTGGGACAGGCTGAATGAGAGCAAACTTCCAGCAAGCAGGAAAGGTACAAGTTTTTAGACAAAGGCGAAAGAGTTTGCCTAGGCAGGGTGTAAGCACAGAAGCACAGTTTTTGAGAACAACAGGAGGGACTCCATCATGCCAATATGCCTTATTAGTATTGAGGCCAGTGACGGCAGAAAATACATCAGATGAAGAAATTTTAATGTCAGCCATGAGGAAGTCAGAGGGGGGAAGTGGTGGAGGAACAGCACCAGAATCGTCTAAGATGGAATTGGAGGAAAAAGTCTGAGCGAAGAGGTCTGCTTTATCAGTAGAAGATATAGCTACAGAGCCATCAGAGTAGAAAAGAGGAGGAAAGGATGATTAGGTAAAGTTGTTAGAAAGGTTTTTGGCAAGATGCCAGAAGGAGCGTGAAGAATTCGGGTTGGAGAGTAATAGATATCTGATTCCAGGATTCTTACGGTTCCTCATACTATAAATGCCTGCAAACCTCTCTCTCTCTAAGGGCATGACCACTTCCTTTTATCACACAAAGTCACCTTCCGTCTTGTACGCCTACATTACACTCGTCGGCAAAGGAAGCTCCCTAACACCTCTTAGCAATTATTTTCAGATATGTTGGTTGATACCTTACGTTATGTACGTAATGTGAGGCGATATTAAAGGAGTTTACCTAACACAAAAGAGGACAGTAGGGTGAAATGAGCAAAATAAATAGCTTAGGAAAATGTGTTACGGATCTTTCTTATTCGTCGTGAATCCGGGTTTACATTCTTTCACTACTCTCCCGGTCATCCCCTCCTCTCCTCCCATGTCATCAGTCATTTAAGGTATGTCGAAGCAGGTGAATAAACTTAACCTTGTCAGAACAAATACCGTTTATGGAGTAGAGCTTTCTCTTTAATTGTTTTACCTGTCGTTAGTTGCTGTGTGTGCGTTCGTGCTTGCATGCAGGTGCCCTCCTGGATCTATTTCCTCTGTATCACTGCATTACAAACACAAATACTGATGGACTAAACGGTGCTTTTTAATTCCACCTTATATGCAATGAGAGGGTTTTATTGTTGTGTTTTACTGACGCCCCCTGCCCGATTTGGTGCCCAGCCAACCCACCACTGACGTGTGTGTGTTAATAACTGTACTCTGAGCCAGCCAACAGTACTTGTCGGATGAACTATAGTCGCGGCACACGACTCTGAGGTTATCATTATCGTACCCTGGCAGCCAACCATTCAAAAGTGCGTCCGATTTCTTGTCATATTCTACACGAATCATATTATGCACGAACATATTATAAACGAATATTATTATACACGAACATATTATACACGAATCACATGCGTCTCATATTGTTTATCGAAATCAGAAGCACTTTTGAATGGTAGGTTGCCAGGGCACGATAATAACAACCTCTGAGTCGCGCGCCGCGACTCTAGGTATTTGTATATTAGGCAGTCTATCCCTTGTGCCTGCACCTTATTCCTGTCTCAGCGAGGATTAGTGTACTATACTTTTTTTTTTTTTTTTTAACGCTAATGTAACTAATTGGCAGAATTAGATGCTACCGTGGCGTTACATACTTCCCACAGCACTTCCTCGTGATTGGCATCAGTACCGGTGTCAATCTCTCGTTATAGCTCAGCATTCAAGATGGACATATGGCAGTTTTAGGCCAAGACAGAGTAAAAACAACACAGTAGTGCGTCGATGCTCATTAACATTAGTCCTGGTCCACCTGCTCATTGTTTCAGCCCCTATACTCTGTTCACTTTCCCTTGACATAAAATTATCATCATTCCGTTTTTAATGCTGAGATGTAGCAATTGCTTAACTCTACAATACGGTTCTAGTCACAAAGAAGTGCTGTGGAAAGGATGTAGGGCCTTAATATTGTCCTGTTCCGCCATGGAACTCCTGGAAAGAGGCTGCAAAACGACGAAAATTTGGGCCAAGTTAAAGTGAATGAACCATAGCATCAGTGAATAAACACTTATTATTATTATTATTATTAGCATTGGGTTGGTGGGTCGCTCACCATCCACTCACTCGATGTACTGCTGCTGTCGGGTGTCTGCCCTTTCCTCTCCTCCATCCTTCATTCCTTCCATCCTCTTCAGTCTTCCTTTCCTTCTTTCTTTCCTTGTCCTTCTGCCTACGGATAACTTTACACTCCCGCTTCTGTCTTTCTTTCCTTCGTTCGTTCCTCTTCCTTCTGCCTGTGGGTGACTCTACACTGAGTGACAAGCCAAATAGTTTCCTGAACACCAGGAAACCATTTACTACGCTGGGTGGTAACCATATAACCAAATTTTGGCGCCTGGTAGTTTAGTGGATAATTACTGCGCTCCAATTGGATTGAGCGGGTGAAGGTTTATATCCAAGGGGTGGTTGCGGTTGATTGCTCATGTAATGCCACTCAGGGATGAGTGAAGCTGGTCACTCTCATCTTAAATGTCGGGACCAATTGCCTAGTCCCGGGCTCCTACGCTCCTCATGGGGCAATGTAGGATTGGATGATGGATGGATGTATTATTATTATTATTATTATTATTAGTGTGACTGAAAAAATATATGGCAGAATACTGATTGGTAGGGTTAGGCATATGACAGAGGAGCTAGTTGGAGAAGAACAAGGGGGATTTAGGAACGGAAAAGGGTGTGTAGATCAGATATTTGTTCTAAGATGTTTAGTGGAGAAGTATCTAGAGAAGGGAAGGAAAATGTACGTTGCCTTCATGGACTTGGAGAAAGCTTATGACAGAATAGATAGGAAAGGCATGTGGAAGGTATTAAGAATATATGGAGTGGAGGGGAAATTGCTAAGTGCTGTGAAGAGTATGTACGAAGGAGAGTGGGCTACGGTGCGGGTGGATGGTGAGCTGAGTGAGTTCTTTGATCTCAGTGTGGGACTGAAACAAGGTTGTGTGATGTCTCTGTGGTGTTTAATATATACATGGATGGGGTTGTCAAGGAGGTGCAAGGTGGGGCAGTGGATGTGGGGGTGGCTCTAATGAATGAGGGTGAGATTTGGAAGATTCCGGTGTTGCTGTTTGCTGATGATACAGTATTGTTGAGTGAAGATGAATGGGGGTTGCAGGGTTTGGTGAATGAATTTGGGACAGTGTGTAGGAAGAGGAATATGAAAGTTAATGAAAACAAGAGTAAAGTTATGGTGTTTGAGAGGAATAAAGTCACAGAATGTACAGTGAGGTTGGTTGGTGAGGATATGGAGAATGTGATTTTTTTTTTTTTTTTTTTTTTATGTGTTCGACTCTGGGCATAGGCTTCACAGCCTGCTATCAAGGCCCAGCAGTCCTCCTACATACCATACACTTCTACATGTCACCACTTCGGCACTAACACCCACCGTCCATATTGAATACATGCTAGGGCTGTCTCATACAGGACTGGTGTATTGGTATTAGCGGGGGTATTTTTACGACATGTCGGCGGGTCTTCGGGTAGATCAGTTAAGCCTGATTTAATGAAATTCAAATCCTGAAACTGTTCCCTGCCCCAGCGGGGATTTGAACCTGGGTCCGTTAGAACGGCAGGCCACCTCTCTACAGATTGAGTCACGCCTCCCCCATTCAAGTACTTGGGTAATGTGATGAGTAAGGATGGAACGCTGGGGGATGAAGTGCGTAAAAGGGTACAGCAGGGAACGATGGTTGTTGGTTCACTGAAAGCAATGATGGGAAATAGGGAGGTGAGTATGGAAGTTAAGAAGTCACTGCATGATAGTATTGTGATCCCTACCCCGACGTATGGAAGCGAGGCGTGGACCTTGCAAGAGGGGAACAAGTCAAGAGTGGGAGCAATGGAAATGAGGTACTTGAGAGTGACATGGAGTGACAGGTTGACGAATGAAGAAGTGAAGGAACGTTGTGGGGTGGATGTGGATGTGGTTGAGAAGATAAAGAGAAATACACTGAGGTGGTTTGGACATGTGGAGAGAATGGAGAATGCAAGACTGACTAAGAGGGTGTATGTAGGTGAGGTGGACGGAGGGAGAGGGAGGGGTAGACCGAGGATGAGGTGGAGGGATGGAGTTGAGAGGCATATGAGGGAGGGGGGAGTGAGTTAGGGGGAGAGTAGTCAAATGGTGGGTGACAGAGCGACTTGGAGGCGTTTTGTCTGCGGCCACCCTTTGCGGGATTAGGGCGTCGGACTATAAAAAAAATAATAGTAATAATAATAATAATAATAATAATAATATTATTATTATTATTATTATTATTATCATTATCATCGTTACTGCTGCTGCTGCCGCCGCTGCAACAAGTATTTACAGCAGATGTCAATGTTAAGGTGACCCGATAGTCGTGGATTTAGTGACAGTTCGAGTTATGTGGTAGTGACCCACGTGACAGCCTGACACTATTTTGGATTGTGTGTGTGTGTGTGTGTGTGTGTGTGTGTGTGTGTAGCGGGGGTATTACTGTGTGTGTGTAAAGGTGTGGGTGGCAGGGGTAGTGTGGTTGTTATGGATCGAGTGCGATGGTTTCGGGGTAGCTTTACTGTGACAGCCTCCACCACCACACATTGGTTTATAGTTGAACTGTATTACAGCCACTGGTATCATACCGGATTCACCACCACCACCACCACTACTGAACCACCGCTACCTACAACACCATGGCGGGTTCATCACATCCACCACCACCGCCGTTCTCACCACTTAGATCAACACCATCACTACCCTACAATAACCACAACAGCAGTCACTTTATCACCACTTCCACAGCCAGGGATTTCACAGTACTAATACATATAACACCCACAGCACTGCCGCCACTGCCACCGCCATCACCGCCCCACCACAGCCACAGCAACCATCTCTTTACAAACACATCCATAACCATTGTATAACAGTACTGCCACCTCGATCACCATCTGACACTCAGAATATCACCACCACCTCTATCACTGCTGACTGTGTTTGGTGGCACATTCAAAATGATGTCACCACATATTCACTTCACACACCACGCCACACCACACCACGCACACACCGTCCCATCACTACATTACACGAAATTGTAGCCTCATATTACACTACAGAGAGAGAGAGAGAGAGAGAGAGAGAGAGAGAGAGAGAGAGAGAGAGAGAGAGAGAGGGAGAGAGAAAGAGAGAGAGAAAAGAGAGAGAGAGAGAGAGAGAGAGAGAGAGAGAGAGAGAGAGAGAGAGAGAGAGAGAGAGAGAGAGAGAGAGAGAGATGAAAGGTGTGAGAAATAGGGAAACAGTGATACGTCCCAAGAGGAAAAAGGTGAGATTAGCGGCAGAGAGACAAAGAAGGGAAAGGAGGTGATACTGATGAGTTATAAGATATGGGGAGGGGAGAGTCAGGTGTGGGAGGCTAGATATGACGGGACAAGATGAGGGAAGAGAGGGAAATGACACTGAGACTATTGCAGTATGTGGAGAGGATCAGTTGTAAGGCTAGATCTGAGGGGATGGGGAGAGGGGAGTATGAGGTGTGAGGGAATGCTTGATGTGTGAGGGAGTGTTAAGTTAGGAAATTGGGAGATGGAACCATAGTAGGTGTGACCTCCATTACAGGACTGGATGAGCAACAAGAATATGATGTGGTGTAGATGCGAGTAGTTGATGGTGGAGGAGGCGAAGGTGGAGTACGAATGGATGGAGTGACGAGATGCGAGCAGTTGAGGGTGGAGGAGGCGAAGGTGGAGTACGAATGGATGGAGTGACGAGATGCGAGCAGTTGAGGGTGGAGGAGGCGAAGGTGGAGTACGAATGGATGGAGTGACGAGATGCGAGTAGTTGAGGGTGGAGGAGGCGAAGGTGGAGTATGACTGGGTGAGGTCGCGAGGGTGGAGGTGGAAGGATAAAGTCTAGTTTGCCAGGAGGAGGAGGTGGTGTTGGCGGAGGTCCTGAACTGTGGTAACAATTTGAAGAAACAGAAATAAAAGTTCAGTAAAGTTTCCGGTAGTTTTAGTTAATCTGAATTGTTTTTTCTCACCGTTTTTTTTAACGATAGATGGAAAGTGCATCAAGAAAGGATTTTTTTTTTTTTTTTTAGATATTCCTTCGCTCTTGTGGGGTAAATGGGTCAAAATCCTATTAATATTTTATCGGTTTCTATAGCAATCCAAAGACTTAGAGTTGAAACATAAAATAACTGTGTTTTCGTGGTTATGTTGGAAATTAATTCACACTGATTTAGCCAGTGAATAAATACAGTACCCGGTATTATTAGAACAACAGATTTTTAGCGAAAACCTTAATTGAAAATAAAGGTCCCCCTTCAATAATTTTTTATAGCAATAACATTACACAAAAATTTATCAACTAAATATCTCATGTACTTTCAGACGAGAGGTACTGAAATAGTGATGGCTTCCAGTAAGACTTGTATGCAATGTTGCATGAAGGAATGTGAGGCGTGAGGATGGAAGGAGAGAGAGAGAGAGAGAGAGAGAGAGAGAGAGAGAGAGAGAGAGAGAGAGAGAGACTGCCTTGCTTTTCTTCCCCGTAATGATTTTTTTTTCGCATTTCAAATGCTCTTTTTTGTTTCTAGGTGAGTTTTGATGATACTTTGAGAACAAGGAAGAAGAGGAGATGAGACAAACAAGAGAGTAAAAGAGAGGAAAGGAATGAGAAAGAAGGAGTGAAGGAGGAAAAGAGAAAATGAGTGCAGGTAAGTCACATTTTGTTAGGTTTTAATTTCAATGTGACTTTTCGTTCAGTAGAAAATTACGCGTGTGTACTGTGGACAGGAGGGTAAGTAGAAGGAGAATTAAGTATGGGAAGAAAAGGAGGAGGAGGAGAAGAAAACAGTTATTGAGTAGGAGGAGGAAGAAGAGTTGTTGATGAGAATGTGAGGGAGGAGAAGGAAGTGGAGGAGGAAGGGGAGGTTAGTCAGCACATAGTATACAATTTAATTTAGCTGTAAATACCTGTACGAGTTAATGGGAGTCCTGGGTTGACGTAATGGGGAAACACACACACACACACACACACACACACACACACACACACACACACACACACACACACACACACACACACACGATCAGTATCGACAGTCATTGTACCATTAAAGGTTACTCGCGGGAAAAAATATTGATTCAAGAAGGAAGATTTAAGTTATGTAACAGATAAATGAGAGAGAGAGAGAGAGAGAGAGAGAGAGAGAGAGAGAGAGAGAGAGAGAGAGAGAGAGAGAGAGAGAGAGAGAGAGAGAGAGAGAGAGAGAGAGAGAGAGAGAGAGAGAGAGAGAGAGAGAGAGAGAGAATGTTTTTATTATTAACACTTTTTTGGGTAATATTGGCAGACATCTTGTCATTTCGTCCTTTAAAAACAATAACCTCTTTCCTATTCCTGCTGCCCTTGCCTGGTTCCATGCAACCTATGAAATGCTTCTGGTACTGCAACGGTAAGAAATAATAATCCACGCCATACTACAGGTGTGTTGGTACTGGTGATAAAGAACATATTCATTTCACACTCATTATAATAATCGTATACCGCAAGGCAGGCATAACAGACAGTTAATATGTATGAAATGTGGCCAAATCACTATACTGAATAGCCCATCAAAAAATGGGAGTTTCGTCTGACCTTATAATCAGTTTCTGTACTCACTGGTCATGACCAATGTGTGTGATGGGAATTCAGGGGAATTCTGATGAACCGACTGGCCCAGTGTACAGTGCAAAGCCTGAAGAGCGAGTACAATATATATGACTGTGTATGAGGTGGTGCCCGGGTATGTGGATAACGGTGCAGGTTAATCTTGGTTAGGGAAATGTATGTGTGTGTTTGTGTCACTGTCCAGCAAGTTTCTTATCAGAGCCTTGGTGGTGGTGACAGCAAGAACCACAGGAGTTTGTCAGATTGCAGCCCCCAGCGACATGATTAGTTGTGCCCGTCCTGAGCTGTTACATAGGTGATCTAATGGATACAACAGACAGTAGGACGATACCCTTGGGTTCCATGTACACTTGATCCACTAGAGGAGTCATTATCTCCTACTGGGCACCCGATATGATCCAAGAGAGGAACTAAAACAAACAGAATATATACTCCCTTGGGTTTTATCTACAGATGGGTACAGTAGTAGGACCAAGCAGCTCCGACTGGATACCTGACGTTGTCTTGGGGTTAGACCTCTCCTCTACAGGAAATATAATTCAGGTCGATATATGTGTCTTGGCAAATTCCCACCTGGTCCAGAGTTATTGCTGGCTCTCTCATTCTCGTCTGTGTTTCTGTTTCGAAGGATGAGTAGAAGACAGAGCTGAAATCGTTTGAGTTGATAGTAGTGGAGTAGAGGGTTTGTGAAAGGCATCGTGGTATGTGTATAATAGGTTGGTTAGCACACGTTGGGCAAGTGACTGGATATGAGTCGGTCATAGATAGCACATAACATTTAGTGTTAACTGCGTGAACTAAGGTTGGGATGATTCAGAGTTAGCCTTGTAGCTGAGTGAATTTCTTGTTTGTCCTAGGGTCTATAGATATATTTCGTTGAACACACTCTCAGTGAACATTTCCAGAATTAAAATATCATCTTGTAGTTTATTCTTGCTGATAGGTCGACTTAAGAGAGCCCCCCTGCTGGTTTCATATGCCCTGGTCACGACGCTCGCCATTGTCTCATTCCACCCCGGCTAATATCCTCTTCCCTCTCGACCGTGTTTTTGCTGGCGGTCATTGGCGCCACATTGCCTTATCATTAAAGCAATTAGCCTGGTACGTAATTAGGGGACAGAGCACACTCACTACCCCACCTAGCGCAGTTTGCCTGGGACCAAGAGTTAAAGTTATTGGTTTGCTTGTGTTAGAAGTCTGTGTTTACTCCCATCCGAATGTAATCTGTCTAGAAGCAACGTATGGCGTTATTGTTTGGTTTGTGGTGGGGGGGAAGAACTACGTATGTACCCAATTACTTTTTGGATTTGCATTTTTTCCTGGTCTAAGATATTAGAGGTAATTATGAAGGTCAGTGAGAGGGTAGGGGACAGGGAGCTTGCATCGCACTGGAGGGAGGAGAGTGCACACACACACACACACACACACGCATACACACACACACACACACACACACACACACACACACACACACACACACACACACAAACACACCGGCGCCTTCCTCCTCCTGTTCCTGATCTCCCTTCTCCTCTTCTTCCTCCTCCTCCCCCTTCTCCTCCTCCTCCTGCTCCTGCTCCTCCTCCTCCTCCTCCTCCTCATCATCATCATCATCATCATCATCATCATCATCATCATCATCATCATCCTTCATCATACTGCTCCATATCTGCTAATCTGGCCGTGTACCTACTCTCTGCATGGTGCGAGTCTGGTAGCCTACCTGTTTTTCATACTTCGCGATTCCCTTGTATTATCATTATAATTTTTCCTCAGTCCTTCCCTCCTTCCCTCCTCCTCAGTTACCCGTCCCAGCCCCGGAGGGGCTCGGGGACGGATATTATTTTCACTCAGTTTGTCTGTCTGTCTGTGTGTCTGTTAACAACTTTACGCGAAAATTACAGGTGAGATTTTGACTAAAATTACAGGGATGATGGGCTATGACCTTCTGATCACCTGATTAAATTTTGGCCCAAATTAGGCCAAGGCCCATGATGTAAAAAAAAAAAAAAAAAGTAAAATAAATCCTTTTTTCGCCATAACACCTTTCAAATTCGTCGTATCGATGTAAAACCAAAACCTAAATGTGCATCTTTCAAATATGCATCCCATAACATGCCTCATTACATCTGGGGGTCAGCCCCCCAGTTAGCGGTAGGGGGGTCAGTGTCAGGTGGGTAGGGCCTAAAAGTTCAAATTGGCTTAAAATGGTCAATTCTCACCCAATTTACTTCGAATTTGATATATGACATCTTTGACTAGATATCTGTTGCGTTTATACGTCAGCACTAAAATGACTGCCGGGCACCGCTTCTTGTTTTTGTATTTCTTTTACTCATATGGATGAGAGAAGGGAACAGTTGGAATAGGAAGTGGTAGACTGAGAACGAAGTGTAGGGACATGGTTGGTAAATAGGTGCCGAAGGGCGCATGAGTGTTTGAATAGGTGGTAAAGGAAGATCAAGATCGAAGTGGAGGTGATGGACGGGAGACAGTCTGACAGAGCTTTGTGTATAATGGTGTTGAAGAAAAGAGGAACAGATTGGAGTCATTCTGATAGAGCGTGGTGTATTGTGGTGTTGGACGTAATACGAAGGGAGAGGAAACATTCTGATAGAGCATGAAATGTAGTGGTACAGGAGAGGAGGAGGAGACATGTTGATAGTACATGAATTATAGTGGTATAGGAAAGGATAGGAAGAGGTTGGAGACATTCTGACAGAGCATGGTGTAGAGTGATAAAGGTGAGATTGGAGACCTTGTGATAAGCATGAATTATAGTGGTATAGAAGAGAATAAAAAGAGAGGTAGTAGATATACAGTTAAAGAGTGGTATATAGTTACACAGGAGAAAAGAGATGTAACAAGATGAAGGTGGATGGCCATAATTCAACATTGTATACATGAAAAGATAATGTCGTGAGAGGAGGGGGTAAATCTTAACAGACCAACAATGACTCAGAGGGATAAGATGGAGCGGAAGGGGTATTTTAGTGAGACGCTGAATCATGCGAGGAGTGATCGTTACTGAATAGGGACAGAAATGCCTGGAGGTCCTTCATGTGAATCTACTCCGTACAGCAGGGTTATTCAACTGGCGGCCCTGCCGTACAGGACGTTGCATCAGAGTGTGGATAGATAAATAAGATATTGATAGACAGATGAATAGATGGATAGATGTTTGATTATATTTTTCTTTACCGGTTTAACGTTCAAGTGTGCGCGAGAGTATATATTGATTGTTTATATGTAATTGGTTTCATTGGAATGGCTTCCTAATTAGCGTAATCGGTGGTATTTTATAGAATCACTGTTCTCACCTTGTATAATCCTCAGAGTAAGTAGCAATCAATTTATCCCAAAAGAAAATGGTGTTGTAAACCATATACTCGTATAACACGTAGATGGTATACTTCCACATTCCTAAACTCCACCTCGAAAACGTAATGAGGATTTATGATACAGATAACCTTTGTCTCTAAAGACAGTATTCTTGCCACTGATTACGACTGCTTGATGCTGCTGGAACTTCTTAAGGGATGGCTTCTCAAAGCATTTTTTTACGATATATTTTAACATTTTTTGTAATATAGTTGTGCAAATTTGGATTTTTTACATTTTTTCAACTATATTTACGGGAATTTTGGTTACTTAGTCAATGAGATTATATAAGACAAGCTAGTTTTTGCTTTTAACTATAAAGTATTTGCATTTGTGGATTACCTTACTAGGGCGTATACTCTAATTTACTTCAAGAACTCATTACTGGATTATTACACCGGCATGAAGGAAGGTCAGGGCTACTCGTAGAAGAACAAAAACGAAGGGGCCACCACTTCAGTAGTATCACGACACCAACACACAGTTACTAGTGTGTGCCAAATCACATCACTTTTCTATAAGTGTCATTTTGTTGCATGAATAATGCAGGGGGATGTGTGTGTGTGTGTGTGTGTGTGTGTGTGTGTGTGTGAGAGAGAGAGAGAGAGAGAGAGAGAGAGAGAGAGAGAGAGAGAGAGAGAGAGAGAGAGAGAGAGAGAGAGAGAGAGAAACAAGCACAGATAAGAACAGAGAAGGCGTACAGACACTTCATACCTCTGGCAAGATGACCTGAGACAGAACAGGTTAACAGATAAAACGGAACAGCATAGATAGAAGGCAGATAAGATACACAAATAAACGCCCAGAAAGGGTAAATGGACAGATAACAACTGAGAGAAACTGAAAGGTATATAAAATGTCAAATAAGAGAGATAAAAACAGGAAGAGGCAGGGCATATTATCCTCTCTATCCATTCCATGTTTTCCTTCCTCATTCCTTTTTCATGTATTCCTCGCCTCTTTCCTAGATTTACATCTGTTATGGAAAGGCAAGGCGGTTGCAATGTTTTACTCGACGTTGTGTGTGTGTGTGTGTGTGTGTGTGTGTGTTAGAGAATAACACACACACACACACACACACACACACACACACACACACACACACACACACACGCACACACACACACAAAGCATGCAGAGAGAGAGAGAGAGAGAGAGAGAGAGAGAGAGAGAGAGAGTTTATATATGATTTTAACCAAACTTGGTGTAGAGGGTTGGGTGTTCAGGGTCAGTCAGGGGGCTGACCTGTTGTTTTTAAAACTTCGACATGTTTCCTTTGATTTTCCGATTTAAATCAAACTTGGTGGAATGGTTGAGGGTACGGCAAGAACTAGGGAATTTTTGTTTGGGAAAAATCAAAGATCAAGGTCACAGGAAAAGGTTAAATCCAAAGCCACACGATAAGGTCAGCTTAGCAGGTTTAGTGCAGTTTCGGGTAAACTGTTTTATTCTTTTTATTTATTTCTAGTTTCATTTTATTATTATTATTATTATTATTATTATTATTATTATTATTATTATTTGAACGTGGGAGGAAGGCTCAGGATAAAGCAAGGGTGACGGGATTCGATTTTATAACAATCCCTCAGAGGTCGAGGTCATAGGGCAGGATCAGATGTTCTACCTTATATTAAGTTTTGATTAGCTTTTGACCAGACTGGTGGAAAATTTATTAAGGGTCAGCCAAGGATTAAGATATTCGATTTGGAAAACAATAGGTCAAACGTCAGTATCACAGGGCAGTGTCAACACAAACAGTTTCGTATGATTTGGACCAGATTTGGTGGAAGGGCTGAGGGTCAGGCAAGAATAAAGCAATTCGGTTTTGAGAACAATCGGTTGAAGATGAAGGGCCGGAATTCTCGTCAGATAAGGAGCCTTCCTGACATCTCATCCTAAGCGATTTATTTTGCTTATGACACCATACTGTCCCTATTTGTGTTGCTTAAATAATTATAATATCTCCATACTCTTCATAAATAACCTACAAAATTACAGTAACCAGCCATATCCAAAAATAAATCGGGAAGGGAGAGGTGTTAGGGAGCTTCCTTAACAGACGAGAATACGGGCCAAGGTCACAGGGCAAAGGTAAATCTTCATCCCTTAACCAATTGTAAAGCCTGGGTGTTGCAGTCTGTAAGTGCTTCCTTTGGTTCCTTATTTTGGAGCTTTATAGCATTATTCTGTTTTGTTCATTCAAATTTTTTTTAGTACGGGAATGTGTATGAATGGTATATCAATTGTGGAAGAAGAATTGAACTTTTCGTGTAATCAGGAGCATCTAATGGTTTACTTGTGTGTTGGGGCGTGTTGTGTCATCAGTAAGGCCGATGGGAGTGAATCACACGTGTCCGAAGATCATTAATGAGAACCAGATACACAAATTCGTTCCTGGAGATGCTTTCTCATCTGAAAATGAGATGTCACAAGAGGAATAAAGAGTTATAATATTAGCTTAGATGACCTATTATATGTCGTTCAGTCAGTGTTAACCATTATGTTGTCAGCGGTATTATGAAGATGGATGGAGTAAGGATAAAAGGAAGGAAACAAATGGTGTAGGGCAGCTGGAGGTAAGGAAGGAAAAGTGATATGTGGGAGAAGGAGAGGAGGGAGGAGGAAAGATGAATGGAGAAAGTATGAAAGAATGAATGACACGATAACAAATGAGGCAGTGATGACAAGCTGACACGAAGGAATGGGTGGGTGTCTCTCTCCCGCCCTTCACCTTCCCTTCTCCTTATATGGCGGCTGAGTGTGAAGTTGTTACTGAGGTGCTCAGGTAATGTGAAAATATCTTTATTACACACACACACACACACACACACACACACACACACACACACACACACACACACACACACACACAGAAGAGACCTGATATGCACTTAAGACATGCCTGTACTGGCACTGAAGATCAATTCTTCAGAATCGTCAACCAGTCAAAATCCACTTAGGCCTATGTTAGTGGATGTGTGTACCATACATATTGTTTACTTATCTATGCATTTGTGTTTACAGCTCTTTCCTCACATATCTGTACACAAGCATCCTGGATTCACGTTTTATTAAGCACATTTGAGACTATCATTATCTGCCTGACGCCTTAATCACTGAGTTACTGAGGGATCCTTTTGAAATGAACCCTTTGATTCCCCATAGATCTCCAGAACAGTTACAAGGGCCTTCCTAGCAGTCCATTAAGTTGTCCCTTGAGACAGCATCGTTTAGGGTCCAAAGCTAAAATAATAATAATAATTTAAAAAAAAATAATAATAATAATGCTACTGCTGCTACTACAAATGGTAATGATAATAATAATGATACTAATAATAGTAATAATAATAATGATATTAATAATACCGGTAATAATAATAACAGTAATGAAATGCATGAATAAATAAATAAAACGTATACCAATTTTACTTATGGGTCGTACGTCACCCAGCCCAGTGCCTGACAATACACACGCCAGCTCACGTTGTAAACTACAGTAATTTTGGCCAATCCCTCGAAGAGACCAGGAACCCTGACGTCAGGTTCTTGATGGGGTCATTTTATGCCGAGTTTACTTAGAGGTCTTCCAAGAACCGAGAGAGTCCTGCACTAAACAGCCACATTGCTTTAGATATCTACTTACCTCTGTGTATAAATCCTTTGTGTTTGGTATACTCTTCTCTCATATTTCCTCTCACCTTAGTATTTTTCCCTTGGCTTAACTAGTCTACAAAATATACTACTATTAACACGTCTCTGCCAACTTATCTCTACTTACACAGGCTTGCCATCTACCAACGTAATTATCTTTTACACATCATACCTTTACCATTCCCTCCAGCCATCTTCTCCTTTCCCATACCCTCTTACCTAATTTACCTGTCGTGCGGTGGTTAAAATTTCTAACATTTTGAAAGAGTTATTTAATTTCAACCGAACACATAAATCTCACCCCACATCCTTCAACCTACACCCCTCTCCCACTTCCCTAACTACACCCCTTTCTTCCTACACCATCCCTACCTTCCTAATTTCACCCCTTCCAACCTTCACCCTCCCTGCCTCCCTAACTTCATCCTTCCCAACCTACACTTTCCCTACCTCCCTAACTAAATCGTTTCAGCAGAGACCTTCCTAACGTTGCTTGCACCCCTCCCAGCCTACACCTTCCTTACCTCCCAATCCACGCCTTTCCCACACTCTTAAGCCAACACCTCTCCACCCCCTCTCTCTCTCACCCTTCCTGCGTGCCTGCGCCTCTGTTTCCATCACCACCCCAACTCCCCCACGAAAGAGCCTGCCACTCAGCCTCAATGCGGTCACAGATCTTACCCACAATACACCTAACACCGTACCTCGCACCACACACATACCAACACTGATGACTAGGAGGTGTTAATGAGCGTGGAGAAGAACATGAAGAAAGACGACTGGACGGGGAGAAGTGAGGGATAGATATAATGAATTGTTACAGAGAGGCTTGAAGGCGTTTTTATTGTTGCCGCCTTGGATCATCTTTGGGGTTGGTAGTCTGGAATTAGATAGTTGAAGAGATAAATACATTCCTTGTGCTCGCTTTCTCTGTCACCCTCAGACTTTCACAACCAATTTGTAAGTCGTTAGTTGTTTTTTACAAGTGAGCCCATTATGGAGTGAATCATTGTCTCAAGAGTCCATTCTGTCATCATCCTCTCTCTCATATCCTTCAGCTCCACGCCTCCCTTCCCCCATCCGCTTCTACATCATTCATCCATTCTGCCTGTAGGGCAGTCCTGTGAAGTGTAAATATGTTCCTTTGCGGTAGACAGCGCCTCGCCACGGTGCAGTGCGGGTAATGGTGTGGGGGTTTGGTTCCTGGATGGACAATGCATTTCTTTCTCTCCAACCAGTTAACAGGCACACCATAGTAGACTCCATATCACCCTTTTAATTTGGTTATGAGGTAACCACCCAGATTTGATTTTTTTGTGTGTTGCAGGAAACCGTTAGGCTTATCACACAACGTAGAGAAAGAAGAGTAATTAAAAGCGACTGGAGGGATGGGAGACATAGGAAGAGAGTAGGGCAGACACGGAAAGGGATGATAAAGGTAATGGAGAAAGTATGGAGCACTACATCAGGTTAGATGATGATGGTCGCCACCACCCGCCACTAAGAAACCAAAATAGTGAGGTGAATGGAGAGATTTCTAAAAAAAAAAAAAAAAAAAAAGAAAGAGAAGAGCTAACTTGAGAAGTAAAGTGAGAATTAGAACTGAGAGAGATGTAAAGTCAGACTGCCCGACCATAAGAGATAATCAGTGACCACAAAACACCCCGATGTCGTGATGAGTGTGATAAGGAAGGTGTACCCGGGAGGGAAGGGGAGGATGGAGGGCAGGCTGAGAAAGCTTTTTTTTTTTTTTTTTTCTATCACTTCATTTGTTTCCACTTGTATGCTTTTGTTAGATTCCTTTCTCCCCCATTTATGTTTTTCTTTTTTTTCCAGCTCATCTCATGTCTCCTTTTCTTTAACGGTTTGATAGTTTTTCAGGTAATGCTTTGTCTGTCTATTTTTTTTTTTTTTTTTCGTATGTCTGTTTCATGTTCATTTTCTCCGTTTTGCAGCTCATCTGTTTTGTACATTCTTGCCATGTCTTCTTTTTGCTTTTTCACTTTCCTACCTGTATTTTAGATCTTCTTAACCCGCCGCGTGCCAGCTATTCTTAGCCCTATGGGTCACCCCAGTGCCGGCCATTTTTTGACCTTTGTTTTTTGGCTAAAATTATAGATTTTGATGTGGAAACAACGAATTTCGCCATTAAAATGCTCACCGAGGCTCGGAAATGAGTTTTATTGAGTCCTGCATACTCGTGTACAGGTATAGCTGCTCTCTCACGCTCACCACATACATGAGAGAAAGCTGTTTTCTATGTAAGGTATACTCAGGTATTTATGCTGGGAAGGTATAGCAATATTCAGTACACTTTTCTGATTACTTATTACCTCAGCATCTATCACAATTAGCATGTCTTTCCCACTGTGAATCGCATTATCTTACACTTACTTGAAGATGGGTACAACCTGACTTCATTACGTACAGTTCTGGCACTTACAAGAAGATATTTACAACTTGACTTCACTGTGTAGTCCTTACACTTACAAGAAAATATTTACAACTTACACTTACATGAAAATATTTACAAAATGCCTTCACTATGTACAGTAGCCTACTGGGTGAGGCACACACGCAGAGTGAGGCAGAGCAAGTGTCAGGGGGGAGGGAGTGAGTGTATGTCCTTGACAGCCTGGTGGATGGTAGAGGAACAGTTACCTTACATGCCTGTCAATTTTTACCAGCAAATCTTGAAAAATGCGGTCACAGTGAAGTTTTTTATTTTAAACCATTATAAAACGGCACTGGCACTGGCTGCAGAATTATGTCAGACCGTTTTAAAATGGCACTGGCACGTGGCTGGTTAACTAATGTTGATCTTTGAAAGCTTACCCTTCTTTGTATATTTATAAATTATTACCATTTTGTCTTTCATTTTCACAGCACTTGAAAGGTTCGAAAAGTGTTGATAGTGGTACTCAGTAAAATTATAACTTACTATAGCGCGGTTCAAATGTTTTGTACTATAGTGCGGTTCATGTGTTTTGTATGATCATTTTATCATAAGATATATATATTACGTCAGTTAAATAATTATCATAATTTTCGGTTTAGCTGAGAGCATTGAAGTGGATCAGGAGAGAGAGGAGCAGTCAGGGAGAAAGATTGAAAGTTGAGAATCTGAGGATCAAAGAAATGGCAGATGATTGCAGGACCAAAGAACAGGAGGAGTTAGAATCAGTGAATTCGAATGAAATGGATCTGGACAGCCTGTGGAATGCATATACAATAGGGATTGCTTAGTCAGGAATGCTAAAGCATGTGGCAAGAGTAACAACAAAGAACAAAGGTACGGCATGGTGGGATGATGAGGTTAAGAGAGCAGTGGAGGAAAAGAGGAAGAAGTGGCTAAAGTGGTTACAGGACAGGGGTTCAGTTGAAATAAGAACTGAATATATGAAGAGCAAGAAGCACGTAAAGAGACTAGTGAAGAAGAAAAAGAAGGAGGTAAATCATGACCTAGGAAGAAAAATGAATGCAAGCTACTCTGAAAATAGAAAGTTATTCTGGAAAGAGCTGCGGAAATGTAGAAGTGAAAGCGGAAAGAAATGTCATGGTGTGAGGGATGTAGGTGGTAGATTATTAACCCAGGGGGATGGAGTAAGGACCATATGAATAGAATATTTTGAAAGCCTGATGAATGGGAATAAAGAGAGCAGAGCGACTGTAAATATGATTGGTTTTGGGGGTGTGCAGAGAAGGAATGCAGCGCCAAGAGACGTGACTCTTGCACAGGTGAAAAGTGCTGTGAAGCGGCTGAAAAATGGGAAAGCAGCTGGGGTTGATGAGGTGTATGCAGAGATGATTAATTGTATTGGAGAGAGTGGAATGAAGTGCTTGCTGGAGATATGTAAGAAGGCATGGATCAGTGAAATTGTGTCTGCAGAGTGGAAAAAGGTTGTGAGAGTGGAAAAAGGTTGTGATTGCGCCCCTGTACAAAAATAAAAGTGAGCGAAGTGAGTGCAAGGATTATCGTGGCATAAGTTTATTGAGTGTGGTAGGGAAGGTATGTGGAAGAATTATTACAGAGAAAGTAAGAGAGATATCAGAAGTCCTAGTGAGTGATGAACAAGTGGCTTTCAGTGTGACAGAGGATATGTGGATCAAATATTTGCTGTGAGACAGATAGCAGAGAAGGCTTGTGAGAAGGACCATAAGGGGTTTATGGCATTCATGGATCTGGAAAAAGCATACGGCAAAGTGGACAGAGAAGGACTGTGGAAAGTTTAGCGCATATATGGTGTAAATGGTAAACTGCTAGGTGCCGTCGAGAGTTTTTATGATGGTAGTGAAGCGAATGTAAGGGTAAATGGGCATCTCTGTGAATGGTTCACGATCGGTGTGGGCGTGCGACAAGGTTGTGTGATGTCTCTATGGTTGTTCAGTATATATATGGATGGGGTGATAAGACAAGTAAAAACACGAGTAATGGAGAGAGAGATGGCGTTGGTAATGAATGGTGAAGGATGGACTGTCTCAAATTTGTTGTATGCTGATGATGCAGTACTGCTTGCAAATACCGGACAAGAACTTGTTAGGCTAGTGCAGAGTTATGCTGATGTCTGTGAGCATCGTGCCTTGAGAGTAAACGAGTCAAGTGATAGTTACTGAGTGAGAAGATTACTCCCAGTACGATGTTACAGTGAATGGAGAGAGACTGTAATTGGTGAGAGAGTTCAAATACCTGGGTACAGTGATAGAAAAAAAGAGGAAAATGTGCAAAAGAAGCGGAAAATAGGGTGACACAAGGAAGAAAAGTAGCCGGTGCAATGAAGGCCTTGATAAGAAACAGAGGCTTGAGTGTTACAGCTGCACAAGGCTTTCATGAAGGACTGTTAGTGCCAACTTTATGATATGGACTATAGTGTGGCATGAAAATGAAAAGTCAAGAGTGAGAGCAGTGGAGATGGGACTGCTGAGGAATGTATGTGGAGTACAGAGGGTGGATAGGATACGAAGTAATGTGATTTGTGAAAGATGTGGAGTGAGGAAGTCTGTGGACACCAGAATCGAAGAGAATGTACTGAGATGGTATGGTCATGTGGAGACAATGGATAACAATAGAGTGATGAAAAGGTCTTTATGAACGAATTTGAAGGAGGAAGGAGGCGAGGTAGGCCAAGGAGAAGGTGGAGAGATACGGTGGCTGAGTGTATTATGATGAGAGGTTTGGAAGTCGGTGAGGCTAAGGGACTGACAAGAAATTGAACTGGCTGGATGAATAATGTGAGGAGAAGTGCATGATCAGGGATTTGGCACCCCTTTTTAACGTGGCAGCATCCGGACTAACTCTATCGGGTACGTTTATGTGAAGCTACAAAACGTGGTGAATGTTTTTGGCGTTTCCGATAGAGCCAGGATTCCGGGGGCTTGAATGATGATTGAATGGAAAGGTGACCCATTCGATTGGGCAAACTTGGTCTGTCTGGACATTGCTACTCCTCACTTTGCCCTAGGGTGGGAAAGGAGGTCTGGATGATGATGATGATGATGATGATGCAGTTTCGCAAGAAGTAAAGTTATTAGTAGGAAGTTAGGAAAAGTTATTTCATGCCGAAGAAGTAATATAATTCCTCTAAATGAAAGTCTAAATGTCAAACTCTCCTCTGATTAAAATTCCGTCGTTTTTCCCATATGTTTTTTTTTTCTAAACCCTTGAGGTTTATATTCTAGTTCCAGGGAAACATCCTCCACCACAGGTACTTCCTCAATACCCATGGCTTTACATGAACATTTCCTCCTTAAATATTCTTAGCTTCTAGACCTATTTCATACTAACCAAGGGATGTTGCAACAAACACCCCCATTTCCGAGCAACCAAAACGGTGATTCTTCAGAAATATAAACAAAATCCTCTTCCAGTTTCCCAAAACTGACGTTAGTGACAATGGGGAAGTTTCCTGCAAGTGCCAACCACCCCTGATTATGTTTATTGAGAAACCACTAAGCCCACGAACTTTTGTACATTCAAGTTATTCCCACACTACAGCTAAAAATACCCCCTCCACTCTTCTTCTACTAGTCCCGGCGCGAAGCTAGGTGATATGCAGAGGTACTGGCGTTGACACTTCTGGTTGATGAAGTCATCAGGTGGGAGGATTAATGAGATTGGGGGAGGCTTTGTCACCGACTAGATAATTCACTCCGCCATTTTTGACACCTCGCATCGTCAAGGAGACCCAGATGTTTTACTGCTTCTCATTGATCTTTCGAGACGCCCCGTCCCCTCCACTCTCCACATCACTTCTACGGACCCTTCAGTGACCTGTGTTCCTCGACTTCTTATAGGTGCTCCAAGTCTTTGTGGTCTGCCTCGCCTTATATGAGTACAGACAAACCAAACTACGGGAGGGTTATTGGTATGTCGCTAAGTTGTCTGCAGAGACACGCTAGTGATGCTAAAGATTTAAGCCACATGTGTGAGCGAATGATAGCATATAATACCGCCTTCCCTCATCCAAGTAATCGGACTCTGAGTAATTGGATGTTTATCAGGTGTCTAACTACTGGGGTGTCCAAAATACAAATAAATAAACAAATAATTCCGTGTATAGGGGAGAAAGAGTTTAACCCACGCATTCCCTGCATGTCGTAAAAGGTCACTAAATAATCCGTAATGAAGCGCTGGAAACATATCTTTTGTAATGACTTAGGAATGTGGCAGACCAGTCATCCAACACTTGCACGGAAGTAGCCTCTTACCTCAGACGGTACGGATGGGGAAGATATTGTGCAAGCATTTTTTTTATTTTAGGTGCTGGTTAGACTTTATGAAAAAACAGTACCAACCACAGTACCTACTTACCATACATCTCCACATGTCACCACTTCGGCGCTAACACTCGCCGCTCATATTTAATTCATGCTAGGGCGGTCTCATAAAGACTGGTATATTGGTATTAGCCTGAGTGTTTTTACAACATGTCGGCACTCGGCAGGCCTCCTGGTTGATCAATCAAGTATGCTTGAACGAAATTCAAATCCTTAAACTGTTCCCTGCCCCAGCTGGGAGTCAAACCTATGTTCGGTGGGATAGTAGATCACCACCTCCCTACAAGCTCGGCCACCGTTTCCCCCAGGGTTACAAATTCTGCCTGAAATTCCGCAATATTAATTTATGTTAGTACCAAAGTGGTGGAATAAATTTAAGAGGCGGTAAGTTCAGCTCATGGCAAGGGTTAATTTTGTGGCATCTGGAGCACATACTTCGCTGCAACTTCTCTGCCAGCTGTAGCAAACACGTGATATATGTACAGTACCATTCTTATGTTATAGCAATGGGAAGCACACAACAAATGAGTCCGGGAAGGAGGGATACTCTGTCCACTGGGGAAGAGTAAGAAATATAGAAGGCAGAACATAATGCTCTCAGAGGATTGTTGACGAACTTTTGCTTATGCAAACGTTCCCTTACAACCTGGACACACTGTTAAGCTTTGACTAGAGAACAAGGGATTTTTTTTTTTTTTTGGGGGGGGGCGGGAAATCCAGGTATATATGACAGGCTCTGTACTATAGCATCTTCCAGCTTTATGATAAGTGAAAAAGCTTTATAATTTAGGGTTTTGGAATGGCGATAGATAGCCAGAAAACACATGATTCATAAAAATGGTGCAGCTTCCTTTATGTCAAACAGTGTTTTTGGAGGGCAGAAAGTAAAGCTTTTTCCTCACATTCTGATTTTTTACAATAAACACTATTTGGAGGCCAGTTTTTGAGCTAACTGTGGCCGTCCATTTCCCTCCTCAGAAAAGTGGAACAAAAACTGGCATGTTACCTTGCTGAAGTCCGCATGTTTTGGCGGAATTAAACTAGTGTTATTTCCTTATAATGTGTGTGTGTGTGTGTGTGTGTGTGTGTGTGTGTGTGTGTGTGTGTGTGTGTGTGTGTGTGTGTGTGTGTGTGCGCGCGCGCGCGCGTGCGTGCGCGCGCGCTGTCAGAAACCAACTACTGTCTCTGATAATTACTCAGTGTGTGCATCTACTTATCTCTACCTGTATTTCTGGCTCTACATAATTATCTCTGCCTATCAGTCTATACTGTGTCTCCAGGAACGCGGGTTTCCCTTGACATTGCAACCTGTCATCTTCCTTTCGAGGAAGCGGGAAGAAGTAAGAGTCGTTTGTATATCAGGGTGGATTATCCGTCTGGGTCGTGTCCGGTTGTATGTCAAGACAGCTTCTTCGTCAGGACACATCTGTACCACCGTGTGAAAGTGACCCTCTGTAGTCCTCGATATCTGTAATAAATCAGTCATCATCGCTATTGCCTAGCCAGGTATACCACCCAACAGCCCTTCATTATATACTGTAGATCAATATTGTGTTACGTACACCATTGAAAATCAAGGAAAAACTAATCCTAAAGATCATCATCCACTACATCCCTCAGTCTGTCTCCCAACATCGATTCTAGCCCAAACAGTCGACCTCTACACTCATTTCCAAACTGATTGAACTCAGATAATTTAAGTAAGAAACTACCCCTCCTAATTACCTAGACTTATCCTCGTAAGCAAAATCTGGAACAGAAATACAGAAGACAACGACAAGAAATAGCTGACCAACCTCCCTTCTAATAGGCAAGGTTCTCTGCCATAACCAAAGTTCCAAATCCAGGAGTACTGTTCACTGGTGTCAGACAGGACTCCATCCTTTCACCCACACTGTTTGGCCTATTTCTTCCCGGCCTGCCAAGTCTCTCTCTCGTTCAGTAACAGTATTGTCCTATGCCAGTGAGTTTGACAATAACTTCACAACACATCAAAACTCAATAAGTGGCAGCCCAGCTCCAACAGTACCTATCCTCTCTAGAACACAGGCTTAGACAGCAAAGAATGGCTACCTCAGAAACCAGATCATATATAACTCTTATTACTCCTGACAGACACATGTTACACACATAACCTAAAATCTCTTTCTTTAACCAGTCCATTTCATTGCAAGGCCACATCAGAACTATAAGACATTTTAGGTATGCATGCGACCATTCCCAGAGTAAATGCAACATTAATGCAAAGCCGTCTCATTATTTCGATGGCTTAAACATTCACTTTTGGGCAACAGAAGGAGTCTCTGAAAACAGTCTGAAGACGGTTCATAAGAACGACAGTGAATTACCTGAGCCGAAGCTAGGCATCTGTATTAACCGCAATAAACAATGAAATGCTTAAGATATGCGCAAAACAAAGATCTTTGAATAACAACAAGACTCATAAAGACTACAAATACAGATCACGTAGTATCAAGAAGCAAAAATACGAAGAAGTCAAGGATCATAAGAATGTGAAAGAAACGTCGATCATTACTACACTTCAATATCCATCCCCTCCATGGAACTTGATACTGCAGCCTCTCAACATCATACACAAAATGCCTCAGTAACATTCCTCCTCAGTCTTACTACACTTCATAAATGCATACATAAACACAGAGCCACCACAGCCAGGCATAACATCTAGTAAAACAGCGTCCATTAATCTCGGTCACTAGACATCGACCCCTCTAAAGCTACCCTTCGTAGAGAGACACGAGTGCACCTAGCCAGACTAAGATGTGGCCAGTACCTTTTCCCACTTCAACACAAAATTCGACTCACAGACAATCCACTGTGCCCACGCTACACTGCAGCCCCCCACGTCACAACACATTCACCTCACGGACCTTACTGTCACAACAGAGACATGCGTACCGTTACCGTGCAAAGCGTGGGCATCAGGGCATAAGTGTTGATGTGTGATGTTTGTGGCCCAATCGGTAGCATATGGGTGGATCATTGGCCATAGTAGCATACATACTTTACTTACGTCCAGTTCTACATTCTGTGTGTGTGTGTGTGTGTGTGTGTGTGTGTGTGTGTGTGTGTGTGTGTGTGTGTACGAGTTGGCTAACTTGAGTGCTGGGCGTATACACTCAGGTAAAACTTAAAGACGTTAAGTGCGCTAAATACCGACAAGAAAATGTGGCAGCTCTTAGTTGTGGCAAAGAGGGTCTTTGCGTCAACACTCCAGGCCTCTTCACTCCCTGACACAAGCTCCACTGCACCACCAATGTATGTTACTTTGTTACCTACTCACTGCAAATTTACCCAAAATTTTAACAAATTAGAACGTCTGAGTTATGTGTTGATGTAAATATAGAGACAGCATTTGCCTCGAAGCATCATCAGTTATTTACGGGGAACGTCTTGGCGTGTTGGCTGCTGCTGGCTTGTTTTTTTTTTTTTTTTTTTCAATGTCTGCCTTAATATCTGTATGTCAGTTTTTTTATGCCATATCTCACAATGCATCGTGTAAACAACAGTATCTTAACAATACTTATATCATTATTTTCTTCCTGTCTCTTCATTCTCTCCAGATTGCCAAGATTTCCCTGCAGTTATTAAAACTTCCCACATGCCTGTGGGAAGTTTCCTTGTTTTTGTCTGTTATTAAAACTTCACACATCCTTGTGGTAAGTTTTCTTGTTTTTGTCATTTATTATTATTTTTATTATTATTATTATTATTATTATTATTATCATCATTATTATTATTATTATTATTATTATTATTATTTTTATTGTTGTTGTTGATGTTGTTGTTGCTAGTATATTAAAACTGCAATATTTCAAAGGCGGTTGGGCCTAACTTGGCCAACTTAGTTGGATAGCTGTCCGCTTCTTTTGGTCAAGTATGGTGGAAATTCATCAACCGGATTTCCGGATTATTATCCGGAACACGGGAAAGTGAGTCAGCAATGGAACCTGAAGCCCACTTAAGCTAGGAAGCCAAAATTTTACTACAATAGAGCTTTAAGCCGGACGCAATGCAGAAAAGGGTATGGTTCCAATTGGTTGATTATTCTCTGAGATCGCTTGGGGTAAAAAATTGGGACTTTTCCTAATATTCCTAAATGTCACCTAATTTTCCATGAAGGGTTAAAGGTAGAGCCACCAAACTTGGATGACGCATAGACAATGATGAACTAAGGTGACATGCACAAGATCAGTGACTTTGACCTCGCCTGGGGAAAAAAAATTAACTTTTCCAGATATTCAGGATACCACCTAATTTCCCATAAAGGAATAAAGCTAGAGCCACTAAATTTGGTGGACGCATAGACTGTGATGATCTAAGGTGACGCACAAGATCAGTGACCTTGCCTTGCCTGGGATCAAAAGTTGGGACTTTTCTGGATATTCCGGATGTCACCGAATTCTCCATGAAGGACTAAAGCTAGAGCTTCCAAACTTGCTGGACTTATAGACTGTGATGACCTAAGGTGACATGCACAAGATCAGTGACCTTGACCTCAGGTCCCTTTATAGATTGGTTTCTAGTGGGCAATGACTGTGGGAAGTTTTACTTTATCAAAATTGTCCTTGGATAATGTTACGGTGTTCAGTAATTTCCACTCCAACTCATACCCCAACCTTTGCACCGCTAATTCTTTTTATGCCTTAATTTCCCCATCACATCCATTTCATTACTTGTGAACAATTTAACCCATGCACTGCTATTTTCTAATGTAAATATTATATTTTTTCCAGCTACATAAGATATTTTTCTTCCCCCAGAAACCGTACGTAATCATAGAGCTAGAAAAAGTCTCTGTAACCCTTTTACTGGGATGTTGAAATTGATTTATTTTTACTATAGGTTAGTTCTGAAGATTTTAGCGATTATAACGAAACCCTACGTAGTCAAAAGCTTAATAATATTTCTGTTTTATATGTGTTTTAAGTGGTCCATTCACCACAAAGTTCTATCTCTGGTATTTCTAATCCTGCTGTGATCAGTGTGTGGTGTGTTTACAGAGGTGAGGCTGAGAGAGGAGGTTATATACTCTGCACACCACACCCACCAGGTTACACTGGGCCGTATTCTTGGTTAAGGAAGCTCCTAACACCTCTTCCTTTCCTTTTTAGTTTTGGATACCCCTGGCTAACATCGTTTATACGTTATTTATGCAGAGTATTGTGATAGGAGAAGATTTTTAGCAACGCAAAAGTATGCGGAAAGATGTAACAAGCAAAATAACTCACTTAGGAAGAGGTGCTAGGGAGCTTCCTTAACCGACGAGAATATGGGCCTGGGAAACTCAGTCGCCCACACAAAGCATCAAAGTCTTTACCAGTATGTACTTGTTTATAAGAAAATGTTGCTAATGTGGGTGTGCAGGAGACGAAAAAGAAGAGTTTAAATTGAGTATTTCTCTAAAGGTCTACTACTTAAGTATAAGTGGATTTAAGTAAGCAAGAAAATACAAGAAAACGGCTCAAGTTTTCTTTTAATTTAAGGGTCCATTTCACAAGTGTAAGGGGAGAAATTTGGTAAGCAGGAAAAATGCTAGAAACGGTATGAGTTCCATTTTCTGTCAAATGATCCAATTCATAGGTACAAATGGATAAACTGAGTGAGAATGGAAACACAAGAAAGAGCTTAAGTTCTGTGTATCTGTAACGGTACATTTCTTATGTACAAATGAATTGATTAGCTGAGATGGAAAACACAGGAAACAGCTTTAGTTCTGTATATATCAAATGGTCCAGTTCATAAGTACTGTACAAGTGGATACATTGGGCGGGAAAAAAGCCCGAGAGCGACTTTAAGTAGCTTAAGTACAGTATTTATTTTAACGGTACAGGTCAAACGTATAAATGGATACAGTGGTTGAGAAGTAACGCACAAGACAGAACTCATTTTTCGCATTTCTCTAATATTCTGCGGTGGGAAGAACCCGACCCCAGAGAGACTGCACCATAAAGCAAAAAAATCGAAGTTACTTAGAATAGACATGATGTAGGTTACCCTTCTGTCCTGGACGCCTTAAGTTCATTCCCGTGTTTTCCCTCCAACATATTCCATTCAGATGTCAATATGGCCTACTCTTGAAGTGCCATGTTTTCACCTTTTACATATTTCCCAAAAAGGCTATTTCACCTGAGTGGTTGTAGTTGGATTAATTAAGGTCTTCAAGAAGAGGAAAGACTTCTTGGAAGAATATCCCTCTCCCTCCCCCCTTCTCTCTCTCTCTCTCTCTCTCTCTCTCTCTCTCCACACACACACACACACACACACACACACACACACACACCAGGTTAATTGCATTTGGAGATACTTCATTTAACGTGTTTGAATTAGCCTTCATTAACCCCCTCAGTAAGATGGTTTTTATTCGTTCTACCACAGCATTCTTTTTTTCAGCTTTAGGAGAAGAGATTTACCAATATTTACACAAACAGAGATGTCTTGTAAACAGCGAGGGATCGCACAGCAGCCATATGGTACGCCACACCTCTCTTGCTGACCTGATTGCCCTTCTCTCGTAGATTTCGCTGCTTTTACGTTTGGTTCACAATTACACCCACGCTTGCGGGACGAAGAGCAGTTGTCATGTTTGAGCAGTGTGTATGTATCTGCCTGTGTGTGTGTGTGTGTGTGTGTGTGTGTGTGTGTGTGTGTGTGTGTGTGTGTGTGTGTGTGTGTGTGTGAACCTTGGACTAAAAAAACATCCATTATTGCCCCCATTATGTATGCACTGATAAGCAACACTTACATTTTACCCCTTGTGATAACTTAGACCAGTACACCATCCATTATCTTCCCCATTGTATGTGCATAATGGATAGTATCTTCATAATTATACACAGGGGGCTTACCTTTCATCCCCTCTGGCGCCTTAGACCGCTACACGATCCATTATTCTTTATTACGGTATACGTGCATAATGATTAACTCATTGTTAGTCCTTCTAATGCCATGCTGATTGTGATGTCGATTCCACTTAATTCTTCCCATCTGTTTGTTATCGGAGATGCTAAGGAAAGCATACATTACCTCATGTTCTTGCCAAGTTTAATTTTACATTAAAAATTCTGCAATCTGAAGTAAACTGCCCGAGCATGGAAATGTTAGATTTCAATCCTAGGCCAGATAGTGGTCCAACTTGTGATTATTCTATCTATTGTCTATCTATTGCCAGACGCCATAATCCCGTAAGGGGTAGCCATTTGACTTTGAGTTATTTGTCTTACAGGGAGGGGCACTAACCGTCCACCAACCCACTTGTTACACGTAGGGAGCACGTTGATTATTCTCACTCCTTGATTATGTCAGATTTTCTTAACAACCGACGTAAATTCTATGTTCTTGTTATGTAATCCGTGTATTCGTTTGGTTTGGCATCGTGGGTTAATTCATAAGAGAAAGAGGTACACTAATATTTATCAAGATTACCATATAAGCACACAGGATCTTATCTGGTTCTTGTCTTCGTCCCTGAAAGACCCAATTTTTATGAGGTCAGATGATCCCTAATAGTTTTTGCCAATTATAATCTTTTACTAGACACTTTGTCACAGGGTTCAATCTCGAGTGGCCACGCAAAGCAGAAGATTGCCTAAAAGTTAGCATTTTTGGTACCGTACGGTGTCTGCTTAACCCCGTGAAAACTGACGCGACTTTGAATCATAATAACATGGTCTTCCAATGGTCAGAGTACAGTAGCTGAGAAGTCCGTCACTGTGAAAGGATTAGTGGCATGTGTATATATATATATATTAGCCCATCTAGGACCAGAGACCAAAGCAATGCCTGAGAGAGGTGTCAGACAGTACAATAGGCAGAGCAAATTATCCACTTACATACGTTCTAGCGTTGGCAGTCCACAATCTATTTTCATCGCTGAGTGACATGATTGACACAGGGTAACACAATTCGAGGCTGCCTGTTCCTAGCCTCTTTTTCGGTTATTATCCGCTTGTTCTCTCAATATAATACCATGCTATTATACACAAAGATCAAGGTCAGTCGAAATAGGTAGTGGGGATGAACAAGGTAGCCCAAGGAAACTAATATCATTATATAGAGAAAGCATGGTGAAATAAGATATATTATGGAAACCAATGGAGGTAGCTTAAGCCAGACTTGTTATTCGCTAGAAGCAAGGTCGAACAAGGACAGAGATTATGGAGAGTAATAAGGTAGCTGCAACAGCAAATATTAAGCGCAATAATAAGCCATGTAAATCGCCAGCACAAATTACCTTCAGTTCAGAACATTCTCATATAACCCACGAGACCGAAACATTTTTCCTCTGTACACTCCCATTTTCACCCGATGTTGCCTGTAACTTGGGGTGGTGGAAGAATAAATAGAGGAAGACCAAAAACGAAGTGGAAAGATCGTGAAATTGTAGAGAACAAAAGAGAAGGACGGCTGAAGAGATCAAGAAGGGGTTGGTGTCGATTTTGATAATGTGAAAATTATGTTGCGTCTACTCCAGGTGAACTCCGGGAGTGGACATCTGACAGTAAAATACAAGTGCGTAGGGATTTTCGTCTCGATTCTGGGATTAGGCTTCTAACAAAATAAAAAACGACATTGTTCAAGTTACCGAGTTTCTGAAATGACGTAGTTGGAAAATGAAAAATCGTCCAGTATTCTTCTCTGTCGGTTATTTGTTTCGCATTTAATTCTGGCTGTCCCAAGGTGATACTGTTTGGATAAGTAAAACCCGCAACAGCAGGAATCCTAAGACCTTCACCGCAGTAACATGGTGAAGACTATGAAGAAAAGAGGTTGTGGGTGATTAGGAGGAAGGTAGAGGAAAGCACAGAGAGGGAGGCAGGAAGACAAACAGAAATGTGAATTTACCCTTTGGTTAGACTGAGGGAGGCGATATTGTGTTGTCTTCTGCCATGTTTCTCACTCTTATCTCCTGAGTGTGAACCACAATCCACAATTATCTGATTTACTGGTGAATTGTGACTCGGTTGGCCGATCCGATGACGTACGGCGCCCTCCGGATCTTACCTCCTTAACATCCTCATTATTTGGCCCCGGAATGGCCATTATTCGGGACTTATCACCACCCTGACACACCACGTCTCCCAACAAAACTCTAACAAGAATCAGCAGTCGACAAAGATGGGGCCTTCATTGTTTAACGTCCTAGTAACATCATATACATTTCTGTGTACCAGCCCCTTATACACCCATCCCAACCCTACACACACGCGAGGTATGAGGGAGGGTGATATATTGTGGGAGAAGGATTGTTGTTGCTTAGGCCATTGTGTACCAATGCTCAACACGCCTCATCCACTCCTTCACACAGACGAAGGATGAATGAGGGAATCAAGTTAAATAGGTCATTTTGCACCAAAGCTGGACACACCTAATCCGGCCCTACACACACACACACACACACACACACACACACACACACACACACACACACACACACACACACACACACACACACACACACACACACTGTGACGCCCCCACTAAACTACCGGAGTGCTGGGCTCCCTCGTTACGGTTGGATCACCGCCTCGGAGCCCCACACGGCTAGGTGAAACAAGCCGGGCTTCACCCCTGGGGGTACATATACCGCTGCTTCAGTCAGAGAAGACGGGACTTTGAGGACTTTGATGCATGGTTGCGAAGAGTGAAGACGTGTTTCTGAGCTCTCGTCTAGCTGCAGGGTTGCCTCACCGGCTTTAGCTTTGTTTTGTCCGCCACTAGGGCGTTTTTCAATAAAGTTAGGTTAGCTAGACCTCATTTTCCTCCCAGCCCTTTAGAGATATAGTAAGTGTCTATATCCGTTTCCTGAGATTGCCTTTGCTTACTCACCTCTGGAGTGTACCCCCCACTGATCGCTCTGGGGTGTGAGTTACACACTGGCGCGTCCTCCCGAGAGTGGTTTGAGAGGGTAATCTCAGGCTAGGTGTGTCTTTCCCAGGTACCTTGTCCCTTGCTTGTTTTTCTCCTTCTTCCCACTTCCCCCGTGAGGGGGAAGTGGTTGCTATGACGGACGCCCCTGCTGCCTCCCCCCCCCTTCAGGGGGGGAGGTGGTCCTGACGAATGTAACGACCGGACTGACCACCCCCAGACTGACGGACGCCAAACTCGTGCCCCACTTAACGTTCCTGTTGACAATGCCACGTTCGTCATTATCCATGCTCTAGGTTCGACTCCCCTGTCCAGTCTCAATCCCTTCCTTATCAAGAAGGTGATTGACCACTGTGCAGGAGAAGTCGAACAAGTGAAAAAACTTGCTAACGGAGATCTCCTGGTAAAAACTGTTAACTCGTCACAAGTGAGAGATTTGCTGAAACTGCGTAAATTCCACTGTTACGATGTCGAAGCCAAAATCCCAGTCTCCATGAATTCTTGCAAGGGTGTTGTCACTTGCAGGGATCTCATGGTGATGAGCGAGGACGAAATCGTACAAGAATTGGCGCAGCAAGATGTAATTGAAGCTAAATTCATAACTCGTTATTCGGAAGGCATAAGGACGAAGACAGCAACTATTATCTTGACATTTGCCAAAATTTCTCTTCCTAGTCAAGTCAAAGTTGGTTATGAAATCATTCACGTTCGACCATACATCCCTAACCCTTTCCGTTGCTTGAAATGCCAGTTGTATGGGCATGGTTCGAAGACTTGTCGGGCTTCCCAGCCAGTGTGTGGCAAGTGTGCAAGCCAGGGTCATGATGCGGAACATTGTACATCTGAGACGGTCTGTTGCTTTCACTGCAAGGGCGCTCACTCCACTTCCTCTAGGGATTGTCCCAAGTGGAAGGAGGAGAAGGAAGTCTGCACAGTGAAGGCAACGGAGGGCATTTCCTATTACGAAGCTAGGAAAAAGGTGAAGGAGTTGCATGCAACTCCCACGCCGAATAGGTCCTATGCTTCGGCGGTAATGTCCCGTCCTGTGATGTGCTCTGTAGAGACCCAGACTGACCCTGTCTTTCTCCCTCCTGCCACTCACAGTACATCTCCATCTCGACCTCCTGTCCGTTCCAACTCTCTCACTGACATCCCTAAGGCATCAACTTACTCTCAGGCTGCTGCTGCCTCTCCATCGGTACGGCCTAAAACGAAGCCTGACAAGTCTAGTAAAAGTAACATGACCACCCTCACGAAACAGTCACGTCCTCATGTCCTTCCGGTTCCTACTCCAGCGAGGGAGAGAAAGGTTAGCTCTTCCTCGGGGGAGGCTGGGAACCTAGTTATTGATGACAATATGGAGGTTTCCATTAACAAGCACCGGGATAGGTCCCCCGGTATTCGCTCGCCTGCCAGCGGGCGACAAAAAAAGACAAAGCACACTGGCCCCCAACGAAAATCTTAAACCGTCGCTTTCACTGTATTACAGTGGAATTGTAGAGGTATTGGGAATAAGTTACACAATATAGCAATCTTGCTTTCTATACACAGGCCAGACGTTGTTTGTTTACAGGACACGCGCCTGGAGGATCATCCTGATCCTCCACAGTTCAAACACTACCACTCGTACAGAAGATATGAAGGTCACAGAGTTGCCATTTACACACACAAATCACACCCACAAACGGAAGTGATTCTAAATTCTACTCTGGAAGCTGTCGCGTGCAGAGTAAAATTTAATAACACGTATCTGTCTATTTGCTCTCTGTACTGTCCTCCACATGGCCCCATTCATAGTGATGCTTTAAATTCACTAGTGGAACATCTGCCTGGAAATAAGTTAGTGTTGGGCGATTTTAACGCCCATCACTATCAATGGGGTAGCTTGAGGATTGATGGTCGTGGGGAGCAAGTAGCCGACCTAATACTACAGTCCAACCTCTGTCTTCTGAACGATGGTAGAGCGACTCGTGTAGATGATCGTACTGGTAACTTTTCAGCCATTGACTTATCTTTGGCCTCCCCTGGTATACATCAAGATCTCTCATGGGACCCTTACGACGACTCCTTGGGAAGTGATCATTTACCCATCTGTCTTTCTTATACACGCGACATCATTTCGGACCCTCCACTTCCAAAATTTAACTATAAGAAAGCAGATTGGGGATCCTTCTCAAGGATCGCCAATTTAGATATATCTGGGGAGACCATAGATGTTAAGGTCGAAAATATAACCCAATCCATATTACACGCAGCTGAGGCTGCTATTCCCAAGACTTCTACAGTTCATGCAAAGCATAGAGCACATTGGTGGATGCCGGGTTGCCGACAAGCATTAAGAAAACGCAATAGGAGATACAGGATTTTTGATAGTCAGCCCACTGAGAAAAATTTTATTGCATACAAACAGGCACGGGCTGAGGCAAGGAGAATAATAAGAAGGGCCAAACGTGACTCCTGGTGGTCCTTTGTGTCCACGGTGACTCGTACAACACCATTACGTAAAGTCTGGTCCACCATAAGAATATTAAATAACAAAGGCCCATATTTCCCCATTACCACCTTGCAAGTAAATAATAACATCTATGACGAGCCCGTGGACGTTGCTAACATCCTCGCCAGGAATTTTTCTCATGTAAGTAGCTCAGCCAATTATGACCCACGTTTCCAACATCATAAACGCACGGCTGAGCTACAGATATTAGACTTTGCCACAGAAGACGTAAACTCCCCGTACAACCAAGAGTTTACGCTAGATGAACTGCTCCTTGCCCTTCAATCCTGTAAAGACACCAGCCCTGGACCAGACACCATCACGTACGGTATGATCCAGCATCTTAATCAGGACAACCTGATTAAGATGTTAGCATTGTACAATGAGATTTGGGCATCTCGAACGTTCCCAAACTCATGGCACTTTGCGCACGTCATACCGATACCCAAAGAGGCTGGTCGTCTTATGAATCCCACTTCATTTCGTCCTATTGTGTTGACTTCTTGTCTATGTAAGGTCATGGAACGTATGGTTAACAATAGGCTTCTTTTTGTTTTAGAGTCGAAGAATTTGTTAAATGATCAACAATGTGGCTTCCGTAAATACAGAAGTTCACTAGATCATTTAATGAATTTGGAGCATTGTATTGCAGAGGCATTTGCCAATAAAGAATTCATGATAGGGGTGTTCCTGGACATCCATAAAGCCTATGACATGACTTGGCAACACGGTATATTAATGAAGCTCTATGCTTATGGTTTAAGAGGAAATTTGCCTGTTTTTATTTCAAATTTCTTAAGGGACAGAACTTTCTCTGTCAAATTGCCCCGTAACGTAACATCGGATATATTTATCCAGGAAAACGGGGTGCCACAGGGAAGTGTGCTTAGTCCTACTTTATTTAGTATTATGATCAATGATATTCTGTCATCAGCTCCCATCCCGAGGAATCTTAAATACTCACTGACGATTGTGCAATATGGCACTCTTCCCGTAATGCACAATTTTCAGCTGGGCGGATTCAAGCAGCCCTTGACTCCGTCCACCAATGGGCCTTGCAGTGGGGATTTAAGTTTTCCGTACGTAAGTGTGCCGCTATAGTTTTCACTAATCGTAACGTACCTAATTTGTGCTTAACTTTGGATAATCAGGCGGTACCTTTTCAAAATCCCGTAAAATTTTTAGGAATACATTTTGATCGTAGAATGAATTTTAAACTTCACGTTAATACTTTGCTTGCTCGTTGTGATAAACCGTTAAATGTCCTCAAGTACCTAGCGGGTACTACCTGGGGTGCCGACAGAAAATCTTTATTAATGGTTTATAAATCCCTTATTCGATCAAAGCTAGACTATGGCGCACAGGTGTATGGCTCGGCATCTGATGCCACTCTGAAAGGATTGGATGTGTTACAGAATAAATGCTTGCGAATGTGTCTTGGAGCTGTCCGGTGTACCCGTGTGGCTCGTATGGAAGTGGAGGCGAATGTGCCTCCCCTCCGTATTCGCCGTGACCACCTGGCCTTGTCCTACGGCGTAAGGACATTAAGGAAAAGCAATATCGGCAATGTGGCCTGTACCCCCCTGCGTCAATACCACCACCTTCTGCGGGGGGTGCGTCGGCCACTTGCCGCTCGCCTCCACTTACTGACTCAGGAGCTTGATGTGGACCCCAGTGACTGTGACAAGTTGGTGCTTAAAAATATAGCGCCTTGGGAGCCATCCGGCTTTACAGTCGATGTTACATGGCTCCCAGCACCAAAGGCCAAGGCGCCGGAGGCGGAGGTCCACCACTTGTTTCGTAACATCATTGTTCGTCACTTGGGGTCCCATCAATTGTACACCGACGGCTCCAAGTCGAGTGAATGTGTGGGTGCAAGTGTGTGGTCGACTGAATGTGCCCTCAGGTATCGGTTGCCGACTCATACATCTGTGTTTACTTCAGAACTTTTTGCTATTGACAAAACCATAGACTATGCTCTCAATTCTAGGCATGACTCATTTGTGATATTTTCAGATTCAAAATCAGCCCTTCAGGCAATTGCATCTTGCACTACGGACTCTCATGAAATCCAGGGCCGCATCGTTAATAAGTTGCATTCATGCAACAAGTCATTCACGCTGATCTGGGTGCCTGGTCATTGTCGTATCTACGGCAATGAGCAGGCTGACTTACTTGCAAAGTCGGCTGTGGAGCTCGAGGAGACTTGGGACGTTCCTCGTGATCTACGGTCGAGTCTATCTCTCGGAAAGTAATCAATAAATCTTCTGTGGCAAGGTCAGTGGACCAGACTAAATATTCCAACTTGTAAGCCGTACCTGGGCGACTGGGACACTGCCAACCGTCCCAGTCGCCTAGAAGAAAAAGTGTTGGCACAGTTACGGCTTAATGCCACCATTGTAACCCACATAAAACCATATATGGAAAGACGCTTCCCACTGCACTGTGACATTTGTAATGCGGTGTTATCTATTACTCATATCATCCTGAGCTGTCGGCGATTTATTCGTGAACGCGCTTCACTTATAAATTACCGCGGTGCAGTGGACGTCCCCTTCACCCTTTCCACCATCCTAGGGGATGGGGACATTGTTATGACTGATAAATTGATGGCTTTCTTGAGAGAGACCGGACTGATCAGAGTGATGTGACTTTTTTACTGCGTGGTTATGGTTTTTATGAACAGTAAATATGTATATATTGTAATATTAATTAGGGTTGACAGTTGACATATTTTAAATAGTTCCTCCTGCCACCGATCTATTTCTAATATAGATGTCCCCTATATTAAGCCAAGTTCCTCGCCTGACAGTCACCAGCTGATGAGTGCAAGTGTGCAATATAGGAAGGTATTGGGCACTTGCAGTAGATGGTGGTCTGCTGGGCGAGGTTCTTCACTTTTTGTACAAATTATGTAAATACATTATATTATCTTGCTTAAGTTGTTCTAATTAGGGACGACAGCTGACGTATATGGAAATGTTCCTGACTCGTCTGGTTCCCTTTCATATATAGATGTCCCCTATATTAGGTTGTGCCTCGACTGACAGTCACCAGGTGATGAGTGCAGGTATGTCATGTAGAAAGGGATTACATATCTGCAGTCGATGGTGTTCTGTTAGTCGAGGTATTTTTACCATTAGTGTAGGTCTAGCTATTTGTCTCTGTAGGATTTAGTATAGGTTAGCGATTTGTCTGTTAGGTGATTAGTTTTAGGGTCTTTAGATTAGTTTGTCTTTATATTATAAGGTATTAAAAATATAAAACCAAGAAAAAATTAAAAAAAATAAAAATACAAAAAATAAATAAATAAGATTAAAATTATTATATATATATGTACGTTTGCATGAAAGTGTGTCTGTATGTATGCATGGAAGTGTGTGTGTGTGTGTGTGTGTGTGTGTGTGTGTGTGTGTGTGTGTGTGTATATGTTTGTATATATATGTATATATATTTAAATGTATATACATATATATATATATAAATATATATATATATATATATATATATATATATATATATATATATATATATATATATATATATATACATGGCCTTAATAACCAGGGGCTTCGGCCCCAATGGTTGATAGGCCAGAAAAAAAAAAAAAAAAAAAAAAAAAAAAAGGACTTTGATGAATGGTCGTGGAGAGAAAGGACGTGTGCTGATCTCTCCTCCAGATTCTAGGGCTGCCTCACCGGCAATAGTTTTTTTGCGCTTGTTCCAAATAAAGTTAGGTTAGCTAGCATTCATATTCCTCCCTACCCTTACTAGAGATATAGTAAGTGTCTATATCCGTTTCCTGAGATTGCCTTTGCTTACTCACCTCTGGAGTGTACCCCCCACTGATCGCTCTGGGGTGTGAGTTATACACGGGCGCGTCCTCCCGAGAGTGGTTCGAGAGGGTAATCTCAGACTAGGTGTGTCTTTCCCAGGTACCTTGTCCCTTGCTTGTTTTTCTCCTTCTTCCCACTTCCCCCGTGAGGGGGAAGTGGTTGCTATGACTGACGCCCCTGCTGCCTCCCCCCCCTTCAGGGGGGGAGGTGGTCCTGACCGACCCCTGACCGATGAACGGACTGACAGCCCCCAGACAGAACGGCCCCAGACTCGATTGCCTCTAGACATTAATGTTAAAAATGCTGAATTTGTAATCATCCATGCTCTAGGTTCCACTCCCTTGAGCAGTCTCAATCCCTTCATGATTAAGAAGGTTATTGATGGCTGTGCTGGGGAGGTGGAACAAGAGAAAAAAATTGTGAATGGAGACCTCCTTGTTAAGACCTGTAATTCCTCCCAAGTTAAGGACTTGTTAAAGCTGCGCAGATTCCACTGCTATGATGTCGAGGCCAAGATCCCAACATCCATGAATTACTGCAAGGGGGTTATCACTTGCAGGGATCTCATGATGATGAGTGAGGAAGACATCATAGAGGAACTTGCTCAGCAAGATGTCATCGATGCCCGGTTTATAACTAGATTTTCCGAAGGCATAAAGACGAAGACGGCCACCATTGTTTTACCTTTCGGCAAAGTTTCACTCCCGGCACATATGAAAGTTGGCTATGAAATTGTTAATGTCGGACCATATATCCCCAACCCACTCCGTTGCATGAAGTGTCAATTATATGGGCACATTGCTAAGAATTGTCGGGCTTCACAGTCAGTGTGTGGCAAATGTGCAACACAGGGTCACGATGCTGAGCAATGCACATCAGAGACTATCTGTTGCTTCCACTGTAAGGGTGCTCACTCCACTTCCTCTAGGGATTGTCCCAAGTGGAAGGAGGAGAAAGAGGTCTGCACGGTGAAGGCAACTGAGGGTGTCTCCTACTATGAAGCAAGGAAAAAGGTGAAGCAGTTGCATGCAACTCCTACGCCGAATAGGTCCTATGCTTCGGCGGTGATGTCCCGTCCCGTGATGTGCTCTGCTGGAACACAGACTGACCCTGACCTGGTTCCTCTTGTCACACATTCTACCTCTCCATCTCAGCCTCCTGTCCAATCCACTTCTCAACCTGATACCCCTGTTACAACTTCCTACTCTCAGGCTGCTGCTGCTTCTCAGTCAGTCAAGCCTAAAACGAAGCCTGACAACTCTTGTAAGAGTAATATGACCCCCCTTACCAAGTCACGTCCTCATGTTCTTCCTGCTCCTGGCCCAGCGAGGGAGAGGAAGGGTAGCTCTTCCGCGGTGGAATCTGGGAACCTCGTAATTGATGAAAATATGGAGGTTTCAGTAAGCAAGCACCGGGATAGGTCCACCGGTAGTCGCTCGCCTTCTGGCTGGCGGCAAAAAAAGCCTAAAAACACTGGCCCCCAACGTAAATCTTAAACCGTTGCTTTCACTGTATTACAGTGGAATTGTAGAGGTATTGGGAATAAGTTACAAGATATAGCAATCTTGCTGTCAATACACAGGCCAGACGTTGTTTGTTTACAGGAGACGCGCATGGAGGATCATCCTGATCCTCCAGAGTTCAGACACTACCACTCGTATAGAAGATATGAAGGTCACGGAGTTGCCATTTAAACACACAAATCACACCCACAAACGGAAGTGATTCTAAATTCTACTCTGGAAGCGGTCGCGTGCAGAGTAAAATTTAATAACACGTATCTGTCTATTTGCTCTCTGTACTGTCCTCCACATGGCCCCATTGATAGTGATGCTTTAAATTCACTTTTTGAACATCTCCCTGGCAATAAGTTAGTGTTGGGCGATTTTAACGCCCATCACTATCAGTGGGGTAGCTTGAGGATTGATGGTCGTGGGGAGCAAGTAGCCGACCTAATACTACAGTCCAACCTCTGGCTTCTGAACGATGGTAGAGCGACTCGTGTAGATGATCGTACTGGTAACTTTTCGGCCATTGACTTATCTTTGGCCTCCCCTGGTATACATCAAGATCTCTCAGGGGACCCTTACGACGACTCCTTGGGAAGTGATCATTTACCCATCTGTCTTTCTTATACACGCGACATCATTTCGGACCCTCCACCTCCAAAATTTAACTATAAGAAAGCAGATTGGGGATCCTTCTCAAGGATCGCCAATTTAGATATATCTGGGGAGACCATAGATGTTAAGGTCGATAATATAACCCAATCCATATTACACGCAGCTGAGGCTGCTATTCCCAAGACTTCTACAGTTCATGCGAAGCATAGAGCTCATTGGTGGACGCCGGATTGCCGACAAGCATTAAGAAAACGCAATGGGAGATACAGGATTTTTGATAGTCAGCCCACTGAGAAAAATTTTATTGCATACAAACAGGCACTGGCTGAGGCAAGGAGAATAATAAGAAGGGCCAAACGTGACTCCTGGCGGTCCTTTGTGTCCACGGTGACTCGTACAACACCATTACATAAAGTCTGGTCCACTATAAGATTATTAAATAATAAAAGCCCATACTTCCCTGTCACAACCTTGCAGGTGAATAACACCACCTATGACGAGCCCGTGGACGTTCCTAACATCCTCGCCAGTTTTTCTCATGTAAGTAGCTCAGCCAATTATGACCCGCGTTTCCAACATCATAAACGCATGGCTGAGCTAAAGATATTAGACTTTGCCACAGAAGACGTAGACTCCCAGTACAACCAAGAGTTTACGCTAGATGAACTGCTCCTTGCCCTTAAATCCTGTAAAGACACCAGCCCTGGACCAGACACCATCACGTACGGTATGATCCAGCATCTTAAGCAGGACAACCTGATTAAGATGTTAGCATTGTACAATGAGATTTGGGCGTCTCGAACGTTCCCAAACTCATGGCACTTTGCGCACGTCATACCGATACCCAAAGAGGCTGGTCGTCTTATGAATCCCACTTCATTTCGTCCTATTGTGTTGACTTCTTGTCTATGTAAGGTCATGGAACGTATGGTTAACAATAGGCTTCTTTTTGTTTTAGAGTCGAAGAATTTGTTAAATGATCAACAATGTGGCTTCCGTAAATACAGAAGTTCACTAGATCATTTAATGAATTTGGAGCATTGTATTGCAGAGGCATTTGCCAATAAAGAATTCATGATAGGGGTGTTCTTGGACATCCATAAAGCCTATGACATGACCTGGCGACACGGTATACTAATGAAGCTCTATGCTTATGATTTAAGAGGAAATTTACCTGTTTTTATTTCAAATTTCTTAAGGGACAGAACTTTCTCTGTCAAATTACCCCGTAACGTAACATCGGATATATTTATCCAGGAAAACGGGGTGCCACAGGGAAGTGTGCTTAGTCCTACTTTATTTAGTATTATGATCAATGATATTCTGTCATCAGGTCCCATCCCGAGGAATCTTAAATACTCGCTCTACGCTGACGATTGTGCAATATGGCACTCTTCCCGTAATGCACAATTTTCGGCTGGGCGGATTCAAGCAGCCCTTGACTCCATCCACCAATGGGTCTTGCAGTGGGGATTTAAGTTTTCCGTACGTAAGTGTGCCGCTATAGTTTTCACTAATTGTAACGTACCTAATTTGTGCTTAACTTTGGATAATCAGGCGATACCTTTTCAAAATTCCGTAAAATTTTTAGGAATACATTTTGATTGTAGAATGAATTTTAAACTTCATGTTAATACTTTGCTTGCTCGTTGTGATAAACCGTTAAATATCCTCAAGTACCTAGCGGGTACTACCTGGGGTGTCGACAGAAAATCTTTATTAATGGTGTATAAGTCCCTTATTCGAACAAAGCTAGACTATGGCGCACAGGTGTATGGCTTGGCATCTGATGCCACGCTGAAAGGATTGGATGTGTTACAGAATAAATGCTTGTGAATGTGTCTTGGAGCTGTCCGGTGTACCCATGTGGCTCGTATGGAAGTGGAGGCGAATGTGCCTCCCCTCCGTATTCGCCGTGACCACCTGGCCTTGTCCTACGGCATAAGGACGTTAAGAAAAAGTAATATCGGCAATGTGGCCTGTACCCCCCTGCGTCAATACCACCACCTTCTACTGGGGGTGCGTCGGCCACTTGCCGCTCGCCTCCACTTACTGACTCAGGAGCTTGATGTGGACCCCAGTGACTGTGACAAGTTGGTGCTTAAAAATATAGCGCCTTGGGAGCCACCCGGCTTTACAGTCGATGTTACATGGCTCCCAGCACCAAAGGCCAAGGCGCCGGAGGCGGAGGTCCACCACTTGTTTCGTAACATCATTGTTCGTCACTTGGGGTCCCATCAATTGTACACCAACGGCTCCAAGTCGAGTGAATGTGTGGGTGCAAGTGTGTGGTCGACTGAATGTGCCCTCAGGTATCGGTTGCCAACTCATACATCTGTGTTTACTTCAGAACTTTTTGCTATTGACAAAGCCATAGACTATGTTCTCAATTCTAGACATAACTCATTTGTCATATTTTCAGATTCAAAATCAGCCCTTCAGGCAATTGCATCTTGCACTACGGACTCTCACGAGATCCAGGGCCGCATCGTTAATAAGTTGCATTCATGCAACAAGTCATTCACGCTGATCTGGGTGCCTGGTCATTGTCGTATCTACGGCAATGAGCAGGCTGACTTACTTGCAAAGTCGGCTGTAGAGCTCGGGGAGACTTGGGACGTTCCTCGTGATCTACGGTCGAGTCTATCTCTCGGAAAGAAATCAATAAATCTTCTGTGGCAAGGTCAGTGGACCAGACTAAATATTCCAACTTGTAAGTCGTACCTGGGCGACAGGGACACTGCCAACCGTCCCAGTTGCCTAGAAGAAAAAGTGTTGGCACGGTTACGGCTTAATGCCACCATTGTAACCCAGATAAAACCTTATATGGAAAGACGCTTCCCACCGCACTGTGACATCTGTAATGCGGTGTTATCTATTAGTCATATCATCCTGCGCTGTCGGCGATTTATTCGTGAACGCGCTTCACTTATAAATTACTGCGGCGTAGTAGACGTCCCCTTCACCCTTTCCACCATCCTGGGGGATGGGGACATTGTTATGACTGATAAATTGATGGCTTTCTTGAGAGAGACCGGACTGATCAG
The DNA here is from genome assembly GCF_032717465.1 of Coenobita brevimanus. Classification (NCBI taxonomy): domain Eukaryota; kingdom Metazoa; phylum Arthropoda; class Malacostraca; order Decapoda; family Coenobitidae; genus Coenobita; species Coenobita brevimanus. Next base: position 15,509,504 of record NC_136960.1, on the reverse strand, counting down.
AGTGATGTGACTTTTTTACTGCTTGGTTATGGTTTTTATGAACAGTAAATGTGTATATATTGTAATATTAATTAGGGTTGACAGTTGACATATTTTAAATAGTTCCTCCTCCCACCGATCTATTTCTAATATAGATGTCCCCTACATTAAGCCAAGTTCCTCGCCTGACAGTCACCAGATGATGAGTGCAAGTGTGCAATATAGGAAGGTATTGGGCACTTGCAGTCGATGGTGGTCTGCTGGGCGAGGTTCTTCACTTTTTGTACAAATTATGTAAATACATTATATTATCTTAAGTTATTCTAATTAGGGACGACAGCTGACGTATATGGAAATGTTCCTGACTCGTATGGTTCCCTTTCATATATTGATGTCCCCTATATTAGGTTGTGCCTCGACTGACAGTCACCAGGTGATGAGTGGAGGTATGTAATGTAGAAAGGCATTACATATCTGCAGTCGATGATGTTCTGTTAGTCGAGGTATTTTTACCATTAGTGTAGGTCTAGCTATTTGTCTCTGTAGGATTTAGTATAGGTTAGCGATTTGTCTGTTAGGTGATTAGTTTTAGGGTCTTTAGATTAGTTTTCCTTTATAATATAAGGTATAAAAAATAAAAAAAACAAGAAAAAATGAAAAAAATAAAAATACAAAAAAAAATAAAAATAAATAAGATTAAAATTATTATATATATATGTACGTTTGCATGAAAGTGTGTCTGTATGTATGCATGGAAGTGTGTGTGTGTGTGTGTGTGTGTGTGTGTGTGTGTATGTATGTATATATGTATATGTTTGTATATATATATATATATATATATATATATATATATATATATATACACGGCCTTAATGACCAGGGGCTTCGGCTCCAATGGTTGATAGGCCGGAAAAAAAAAAAAACAGAGAAGACTTTGAAGGATGGTTGCGAAGAGTGAAGACGTGTTTCTGAGCTCTCGTCTAGCTGCAGGGTTGCCTCACCGGCTTTAGCTTTGTTTTTTCGCCACTAGGGCGTTTTTCGATAAAGTTAGGTTAGCTAGAACTAATTTTCCTCCCTGGCCTTAGTAGATATAGTAGGTGTCTATATCTAATTTCTGAGATTGCCTTTGCTTACTCACCTCTGGAGTGTACCCCCCACCGATCGCTCTGGGGTGTGAGTTACACACGGGCGCGTCCTCCCGAGAGTGGTTTGAGAGGGTAATCTCAGCCTAGGTGGGTCTTCCCCAGGTACTTTGCCCCTTGGTCGTTTTTCTCTTTCTTCCCACTTCCCCTTCACGGGGGAAGTGGTAGCTATGATGGACCCCCCTACTGCCTCCCCCCCCTTCAGGGGGGGAGGTAGTCCTGACGACATTCCTACCGTTACTGACCGGCCCCAGACTGACGGACGCCAGACTCGTTCCCCGCTTGACATCCCTGTAAATAACGCGACCTTCGTAACGCTTCATGCTCTAGGTTCCACTCCCCTGTCCAGACTCAATCCCTTCATTGTCAAGAAGGTGATTGACCACTGTGCGGGAGAGGTGGAACAAGTTAAAAAACTTGGAAATGGAGACCTCCTAGTAAAGACATTCAACTCAGCTCAGGTTAAAGACTTGCTAAAACTGCGTAAGTTTCACTGCCATGATATCGAGGCCAAGATCCCAACATCCATGAATTCCTGCAAGGGTGTTATCACTTGCAGGGATCTCATGGTGATGAGTGAGGAAGAAATCATACAGGAACTTGCTCAGCAGGATGTAATTGATGCAAGATTCATCACTCGTTATCAGGAAGGCGTAAGGACGAAGACAGCCACTGTTATCCTCACTTTTGGCAAAGTTTTGCTACCTACAAATGTCAAAGTAGGATATGAAATTGTAAATGTAAGACCGTATATCCCGAATCCCCTTCGTTGTTCAAAATGTCAGCTCTATGGACATCATGAAAAGGCTTGTCGGGCTTCCAACATCGTGTGTGGCAAGTGTGCAGCTGTAGGTCACTCTGCTGACAACTGTACATCCGAGACTGAGTGCTGCTTTCACTGTAAGGATGCTCACTCCACTTCCTCGAGGGTTTGTCCCAAGTGGAAGGAAGAGAAAGAGGTCTGCACTGTGAAAGCGACTGAGGGCATTTCCTTTTACGATGCAAGGAAGAAGGTGAAGGAGTTGCATGCAACTCCCAAGCCTAATGTCTCCTATGCATCGGCGGTTGTATCTCGTCCCGTGATGTGCACCGTTGAGACACAAACTGACCTTACATTCGCTCCTCGTGCCCCACGCCCTACCTCTCAGTCTAAGCCTCCTGTACGTTCCAACTCTCTTACGGACATCCCTGTTGCTACATCATACTCTCAGGCTGCCGCTGCTCCTTCGCAGTCAGTGCGGGCAAAACAGAAGCCTGACAAGTCTGAAAAAATTAATTTTACCCCCCTCACTAAGCAGTCACGTCCTCATCTCCTTCCCGCTCCTGGTCCAACGAGGGAGAGAAAGAATAGCTCTTCCTCGGTGGAGTCTGGGAGCCTTATCATTGATGACAATATGGAAGTCTCCATCAACAAGAACCGGGAAAGGTCCCCCGGTAGCCACTCGCCTGGACTAGGGGGGCATAAAAAAACTAAGCATACTGGCCACCCTCGTAAATCTTAAACCGCCGCATTCACTCTATTACAGTGGAATTGTAGAGGTGTCGGGAATAAGTTACACAATATAGCAATCTTGCTTTCTATACACAGGCCAGACGTTTGTTTACAGGAGACGTGCCTGGAGGATCATCCTGATCCTCCACAGTTCAAACACTATCACTCGTATAGAAGATATGAAGGTCACGGAGTTGCCATATACACACACAAATCACACCCACAAACGGAAGTGATTCTAAATTCTACTCTGGAAGCTGTCGCGTGCAGAGTAAAATTTAATGACACGTATCTGTCTATTTGCTCTCTGTACTGTCCTCCACATGGCCCCATTGATAGTGATGCTTTAAATTCACTTTTTGAACATCTCCCTGGCAATAAGTTAGTGTTGGGCGATTTTAATGCCCATCACTATCAATGGGGTAGCTTGAGGATTGATGGTCGTGGGGAGCAAGTAGCCGACCTAATACTACAGTCCAACCTCTGTCTTCTGAACGATGGTAGAGCGACTCGTGTAGATGATCGTACTGGTAACTTTTCGGCCATTGACTTATCTTTGGCCTCCCCTGGTATACATCAAGATCTCTCAGGGGACCCTTACGACGACTCCTTGGGAAGTGATCATTTACCCATCTGTCTTTCTTATACACGCGACATCATTTCGGACCCTCCACCTCCAAAATTTAACTATAAGAAAGCAGATTGGGGATCCTTCTCAAGGATCGCCAATTTAGATATATCTGGGGAGACCATAGATGTTAAGGTCGAAAATATAACCCAATCCATATTACACGCAGCTGAGGCTGCTATTCCCAAGACTTCTACAGTTCATGCGAAGCATAGAGCACATTGGTGGACGCCGGATTGCCGACAAGCATTAAGAAAACGCAATAGGAGATACAGGATTTTTGATAGTCAGCCCACTGAGGAAAATTTTATTGCATACAAACAGGCACGGGCTGAGGCAAGGAGAATAATAAGAAGGGCTAAACGTGACTCCTGGCGGTCCTTTGTGTCCACGGTGACTCGTACAACACCATTACATAAAGTCTGGTCCACTATAAGATTATTAAATAATAAACGCCCATACTTCAATGTCACAACCTTGCAGGTGATTAACACCACCTATGACGAGCCCGTGGACGTTGCTAACATCCTCGCCAGGAGTTTTTCTCATGTAAGTAGCTCAGCCAATTATGACCCGCGTTTCCAACATCATAAACGCACAGCTGAGCTACAGATATTAGACTTTGCCACAGAAGACGTAGACTCCCCGTACAAAGAAGAGTTTACGCTAGATGAACTGCTCCTTGCCCTTAAATCCTGTAAAGACACCAGCCCTGGACCAGACACCATCACGTACGGTATGATCCAGCATCTTAATCAGGACAACCTGATTAAGATGTTAGCATTGTACAATGAGATTTGGGCGTCTCGAACGTTCCCAAACTCATGGCACTTTGCGCACGTCATACCGATACCCAAAGAGGCTGGTCGCCTAATGAATCCCACTTCATTTCGTCCTATTGTGTTGACTTCTTGTCTATGTAAGGTCATGGAACGTATGGTTAACAATAGGCTTCTTTTTGTTTTAGAGTCAAAAAATTTGTTAAATGATCAACAATGTCGCTTCCATAAATACAGAAGTTCACTAGATCATTTAATGAATTTGGAGCATTGTATTGCAGAGGCATTTGCCAATAAAGAATTCATGATAGGGGTGTTCTTGGACATTCATAAAGCCTATGACATGACCTGGCGACACGGTATACTAATGAAGCTCTATGCTTATGGTTTAAGAGGAAATTTACCTGTTTTTATTTCAAATTTCTTAAGGGACAGAACTTTCTTTGTCAAATTACCCCGTAACGTAACATCGGATATATTTATCCAGGAAAACGGGGTGCCACAGGGAAGTGTGCTTAGTCCTACTTTATTTAGTATTATGATCAATGATATTCTGTCATCAGCTCCCATCCCGAGGAATCTTAAATACTCGCTCGACGCTGACGATTGTGCAATATGGCACTCTTCCCGTAATGCACAATTTTCGGCTGGGCGGATTCAAGCAGCCCTTGACTCCGTCCACCAATGGGCCTTGCAGTGGGGATTTAAGTTTTCCATACGTAAGTGTGCCGCTATAGTTTTCACTAATCGTAACGTACCTAATTTGTGCTTAACTTTGGATAATCAGGCGGTACCTTTTCAAAATTCTGTAAAATTTTTAGGAATACATTTTGATCGTAGAATGAATTTTAAACTTCATGTTAATAGTTTGCTTGCTCGTTGTGATAAACCGTTAAATGTCCTCAAGTACCTAGCGGGTACTACCTGGGGTGCCAACAGAAAATCTTTATTAATGGTGTATAAGTCCCTTATTCGATCAAAGCTAGACTATGGCGGACAGGTGTATGGCTCGGCATCTGATGCCACGCTGAAAGGATTGGATGTGTTACAGAATAAATGCTTCCGAATGTGTCTTGGAGCTGTCCGGTGTACCCGTGTGGCTCGTATGGAAGTGGAGGCGAATGTGCCTCCCCTCTGAATTCGCCGTGACCACCTGGCCTTGTCCTACGACATAAGGACGTTAAGAAAAAGTAATATCGGCAATGTGGCCTGTACCCCCCTGCGTCAATACCACCACCTTCTGCGGGGGGTGCGTCGGCCACTTGCCGCTCACCTCCACTTACTGACTCAGGAACTTGGTGTGGACCCCAGTGACTGTGACAAGTTGGTGCTAAAAAATATAGCGCCTTGGGAGCCATCCGGCTTTACAGTCGATGTTACATGGCTCCCAGCACCAAAGGCCAAGGCGCCAGAGGCGGAGGTCCACCACTTGTTTCGTAACATCATTGTTCGTCACTTGGGGTCCCATCAATTGTACACCGACGGCTCCAAGTCGAGTGAATGTGTGGGTGCAAGTGTGTGGTCGACTGAATGTGCCCTCAGGTATCGGTTGCCGACTCATACATCTGTGTTTACTTCAGAACTTTTTGCTATTGACAAAGCCATAGACTATGCTCTCAATTCTAGACATAACTCATTTGTCATATTTTCAGATTCAAAATCAGCCCTTCAGGCAATTGCATCTTGTACTACGGACTCTCACGAGATCCAGGGCCGCATCGTTAATAAGTTGCATTCATGCAACAAGTCATTCACGCTCATCTGGGTGCCTGGTCATTGTCGTATCTACGGCAATGAGCAGGCTGACTTACTTGCAAAGTCGGCTGTAGAGCTCGGGGAGACTTGGGACGTTACTCGTGATCTACGGTCGAGTCTATCTCTCGGAAAGAAATCAATAAATCTTCTTTGGCAAGGTCAGTGGACAAGACTAAATATTCCAACTTGTAAGCCGTACCTGGGCGACTGGGACACTGCCAACCGTCCCAGTCGCCTAGAAGAAAAAGTGTTGGCACGGTTACGGCTTAATGCCACCATTGTAACCCACATAAAACCATATATGGAAAGACACTTCCCACCGCACTGTGACATCTGTAATGCGGTGTTATCTATTAGTCATATCATCCTGCGCTGTCGGCGATTTATTCGTGAACGCGCTTCACTTATAAATTACTGCGGCGTAGTAGACGTCCCCTTCACCCTTTCCACCATCCTGGGGGATGGGGACATTGTTATGACTGATAAATTGATGGCTTTCTTGAGAGAGACCGGACTGATCAGAGTGATGTGACTTTTTTACTGTGTGGTTATGGTTTTTATGAACAGTAAATGTGTATATATTGTAATATTAATTAGGGTTGACAGTTGACATATTTTAAATAGTTCCTCCTCCCACCGATCTATTTCTAATATAGATGTCCCCTACATTAAGCCAAGTTCCTCGCCTGACAGTCACCATATGATGAGTGGAAGGGTGCAATATAGGAAGGTATTGGGCACTTGCAGTCGATGGTGGTCTGCTGGGCGAGGTTCTTCACTTTTTGTACAAATTATGTAAATACATTATATTATCTTAAGTTATTCTAATTATGGACGACAGCTGACGTATATGGAAATGTTCCTGACTCGTCTGGTTCCCTTTCATATATTGATGTCCCCTATATTAGGTTGTGCCTCGACTGACAGTCACCAGCTGATGAGTGCAGGTATGTAATGTAGAAAGGCATTACATATCTGCAGTCGATGATGTTCTGTTAGTCGAGGTATTTTTACCATTAGTGTAGGTCTAGCTATTTGTCTCTGCTGGATTTAGTATAGGTTAGCGATTTGTCTGTTAGGTGATTAGTTTTAGAGTCTTTAGATTAGTTTTCCTTTATAATATAAGGTATAAAAAATAAAAAAACCAAGAAAAAATTAAAAAAAATAAAAATACAAAAAAAAATAAAAATAAATAAGATTAAAATTATTATATATATATGTACGTTTGCATGAAAGTGTGTCTGTATGTATGCATGGAAGTGTGTGTGTGTGTGTATGTATGTATGTATATATATATATGTTTGTATATATATGTATATATGTTTAAATGTATATACATATATATATGTATACATGGCCTTAATGACCAGGAGCTTCGGCCCTAATGGTTGATAGGCCGAAAAAAAAAAAAAAAAAAAAAGTCAGAGAAGGGGGGACTTTGATGCATGGTCGTGAAGAGGGTAGACGTGTTTTTCGCTGCGCTCTTCTCTAGTATTCAGGGCTGCCTCACCGGCATTAGCTTCTTTTTTTTCACCCTTCTGGTGACGCTTAGGTCTAGCTAGTACTCAGTTACCTCCCCTCCCTGTTAGTCTTGAACAGTAGGTGTCTGTTCAAATAAACTGAGTTTGCCTTTGCTTATCGCCCACGGAGGGTCCCCCCCACTGATCGCTCTGGGGCGTGAGGAAACACGATCGGGCCTCCCTGGAGTGGTTTGAGAGGGCAACCTCAGACTTAGGTTTGTGGTCCCCGGTTGTTTGTCCCTTGCTTGTTTTCTCTCCTTCTTCCCACTTCCCCTGCTAGGGGGGAGTGGTAGTATGGAGGACGCCCCTACTGCCTCCCCCCCTCAGGGGGGGAGGTAATCCTGACCGACCCCCGACTTCTACACGGACTGACAACCCCCAGACAGAACGGCCCCAGACTCGTTTGCCCTGTGATGTTCCTGTAAATAATGCGGAATATGTGATCATCACTGCTTTAGGTTCCACTCCCTTGAGCAGTCTCAATCCCTTCATGATCAAGAAGGTTATTGATGGCTGTGCTGGGGAGGTGGAACAAGTCAAAAAACTTGCGAACGGAGACCTCCTTGTAAAGATTTTCAATTCTTCCCAGGTTAAGGACTTGCTGAAGCTGCGCAAGTTTCATATTTATGATGTCGAAGCCAAGATCCCAACTTCCATGAATTCCTGCAAGGGTGTCATCACTTGCAGGGATCTCATGGTGATGAGTGAGGAAGAGATCATAGAGGAACTTGCTCAGCAAGATGTAATCGATGCCCACTTCATAACAAGATATTCGGAAGGTGTCAAGACGAAGACAGCAACCATTGTTTTGACTTTCGGTAAAGTGTCACTGCTTAGCCAAGTAAAAATCGGTTATGAAATTGTTCATGTGCGGCCATATATTCCCAACCCTTTCCGTTGCTTGAAATGCCAGATGTATGGGCATGGTTCAAAGACTTGTCGGGCTTCCCAGCCAGTGTGTGGCAAGTGTGCAAGCCAGGGTCATGATGCGGAACATTGTACATCCGAGACGGTCTGTTGCTTCCACTGCAAGGGCGCTCACTCCACTTCCTCTAGGGATTGTCCCAAGTGGAAGGAGGAGAAGGAGGTCTGCACAGCGAAGGCAACGGAGGGTATTTCCTACTGCGAAGCTAGGAAAAAGGTCAAGGAGTTGCATGCAACTCCCACGCCGAATAGGTCCTATGCTTCGGCGGTAATGTCCCATCCTGTGATGTGCTCTGTAGAGACGCAGACTGATCCTGTCCTTCTCCCTACTGCCACTCACAGTACATCTCCATCTCGACCTCCTGTCCGTTCCAACTCTCTCACTGACATCCCTAAGGCTTCAACGTACTCTCAGGCTGCTGCTGCCTCTCCATCAGTACTGCCTAAAGCGAAACCCGACAAGTCTAGTAAAAGTAACATGACCACCCTCACAAAGTCTTGTCCTCACGTTCTACCACTTCCCACTCCAGCGAGGGAGAGGAAGGTTAGCTCTTCCTCGGTGGGGTCAGGGAACCTCGTAATTGACGATAATATGGAGGTTTTCCTGAACAAGCACCGGGATAGGTCCCCCGGTAGTCGCCCGCCTGCCGGCGGGAGACAAAAAAAGACAAAGCACACTGGCCCCCAACGAAAATCTTAAACCGTGGCTTTCACTGTATTACAGTGGAATTATAGAGGTATTGGGAATAAGTTACACAATATAGCAATCTTGCTTTCTATACACAGGCCAGACGTTGTTTATTTACAGGAGACGCGCCTGGAGGATCACCCTGATCCTCCACAGTTCAAACACTACCACTCGTATAGAAGATATGAAGGTCACGGAGTTGCCATTTACACCCACAAATCACACCCACAAACGGAAGTGATTCTAAATTCTACTCTGGAAGCGGTCGCGTGCAGAGTAAAATTTAATAACACGTATCTGTCTATTTGCTCTCTGTACTGTCCTCCACATGGCCCCATTGATAGTGATGCTTTAAATTCACTAGTGGAACATCTCCATGGGAATAAGTTAGTGTTGGGCGATTTTAACGCCCATCACTATCAATGGGGTAGCTTGAGGATTGATGGTCGTGGGGAGCAAGTAGCCGACCTAATACTACAGTCCAACCTCTGTCTTCTGAACGATGGTAGAGCGACTCGTGTTGATGATCGTACTGGTAACTTTTCAGCCATTGACTTATCTTTGGCCTCCCCTGGTATACATGAAGATCTCTCATGGGACCCTTACGACGACTCCTTGGGAAGTGATCATTTACCCATCTGTCTTTCTTATACACGCGACATCATTTCGGACCCTCCACCTCCAAAATTTAACTATAAGAAAGCAGATTGGGGATATTTCTCAAGGATCGCCAATTTAGATATATCTGGGGAGACCATAGATGTTAAGGTCGAAAATATAACCCAATCCATATTACACGCAGCTGAGGCTGCTATTCCCAAGACTTCTACAGTTCATGCGAAGCATAGAGCACATTGGTGGACGTCGGATTGCCGACAAGCATTAAGAAAACGCAATAGGTGATACAGGATTTTTGATAGTCAGCCAACTAAGGAAAATTTTATTGCATACAAACAGGCACGGGCTGAGGCAAGGAGAATAATAAGAAGGGCTAAACGTGACTCCTGGCGGTCCTTTGTGTCCACGGTGACTCGTACAACACCATTACGTAAAGTCTGGTCCACCATAAGAATATATAATAATAAACGCCCATACTTCCCTGTAACCACCTTGCAAGTAAATAATAACATCTATGACGAGCCCGTGGACGTTGCTAACATCCTCACCAGGAGTTTTTCTCATGTAAGTAGCTCAGCCAATTATGACCCGCGTTTCCAACATCATAAACGCACGGCTGAGCTAGAGATATTAGACTTTGCCACAGAAGACGTAAACTCCCCGTACAACCAAGAGTTTACGCTAGAAGAACTGCTCCTTGCCCTTAAATCCTGTAAAGACACCAGCCCTGGACCAGACACCATCACGTACGGTATGATCCAGCATCTTAATCAGGACAACCTGATTAAGATGTTAGCATTGTACAATGAGATTTGGGCGTCTCGAACGTTCCCAAACTCATGGCACTTTGCGCACGTCATACCGATGCCCAAAGAGGCTGGTCGTCTTATGAATTCCACTTCATTTCGTCCAATTGTGTTGACTTCTTGTCTATGTAAGGTCATGGAACGTATGGTTAACAATAGGCTTCTTTTTGTTTTAGAGTCGAAGAATTTGTTAAATGATTAACAATGTGGCTTCCGTAAATACAGAAGTTCACTAGATCATTTAATGAATTTGGAGCATTGTATTGCAGAGGCATTTGCCAATAAAGAATTCATGATAGGGGTGTTCTTGGACATCCATAAAGCCTATGACATGACCTGGCGACACGGTATACTAATGAAGCTCTATGCTTATGGTTTAAGAGGAAATTTACCTGTTTTTATTTCAAATTTCTTAAGGGACAGAACTTTCTCTGTCAAATTGCCCGGTAACGTAACATCGGATATATTTATCCAGGAAAACGGGGTGCCGCAGGGAAGTGTGCTTAGTCCTACTTTATTTAGTATTATGATCAATGATATTCTGTCATCAGCTCCCATCCCGAGGAATCTTAAATACTCACTCTACGCTGACGATTGTGCAATATGGCACTCTTCCCGTAATGCTCAATTTTCGGCTGGGCGGATTCAAGCAGCCCTTGACTCCGTCCACCAATGGGCCTTGCAGTGGGGATTTAAGTTTTCCGTACGTAAGTGTGCCGCTATAGTTTTCACTAATCGTAACGTACCTAATTTGTGCTTAACTTTGGATAATCAGGCGGTACCTTTTCAAAATTCTGTAAAATTTTTAGGAATACATTTTGATCGTAGAATGAATTTTAAACTTCACGTTAATACTTTGCTTGCTCGTTGTGATAAACCGTTAACTGTCCTCAAGTACCAAGCGGGTACTACCTGGGGTGCCGACAGAAAATCTTTATTAATGGTGTATAAGTCCCTTATTCGATCGAAGCTAGACTATGGCGCACAGGTGTATGGCTCGGCATCCGATGCCACTCTGAAAGGATTGGATGTGTTACAGAATAAATGCTTGCGAATGTGTCTTGGAGCCGTCCGATGTACCCGTGTGACTCGTATGGAAGTGGAGGCGAATGTGCCTCCCCTCCGTATTCGCCGTGACCACCTGGCCTTGTCCTATGGCATAAGGACGTTAAGGAAAAGTATTATCGGCAATGTGGCCTGTACCCCCCCTGCGTCAATACCACCACCTTCTGCGGGGGGTGCGTCGGCCACTTGCCGCTCGCCTCCACTTACTGACTCAGGAGCTTGATGTGGACCCCAGTGACTCTGACAAGTTGGTGCTTAAAAATATAGCGCCTTGGGAGCCACCCGGCTTTACAGTCGATGTCACATGGCTCCCAGCACCAAAGGCCAAGGCGCCGGAGGCGGAGGTCCACCACTTGTTTCGTAACATCATTGTTCGTCACTTGGGGTCCCATCAATTGTACACCGACGGCTCGAAGTCGAGTGAATGTGTGGGTGCAAGTGTGTGGTCGACTGAATGTGCCCTCAGGTATCGGTTGCCGACTCATACATCTGTGTTTAATTCAGAACTTTTTGCTATTGACAAAGCCATAGACTATGCTCTCAATTCTAGGCATGACTCATTTGTGATATTTTCAGATTCAAAATCAGCCCTTCAGGCAATTGCATCTTGCACTACGGACTCTCATGAGATCCAGGGCCGCATCGTTAATAAGTTGCATTCATGCAACAAGTCATTCACGCTGATCTGGGTGCCTGGTCATTGTCGTATCTACGGCAATGAGTAGGCTGACTTACTTGCAAAGTCGGCTGTGGAGCTCGAGGAGACTTGGGACGTTCCTCGTGATCTACGGTCGAGTCTATCTCTCGGAAAGAAATCAATAAATCTTCTGTGGCAAGGTCAGTTGACCAGACTAAATATTCCAACTTGTAAGCCGTACCTGGGCGACTGGGACACTGCCAACCGTCCCAGTCGCCTAGAAGAAAAAGTGTTGGCACGGCTACGGCTTAATGCCACCATTTTAACTCACATAAAACCATATATGGAAAGACGCTTCCCACCGCACTGTGACATCTGTAATGCGGTGCTATCTATCAGTCATATCATCCTGCGGTGTCGGCGATTTATTCGTGAACGTGCTTCACTTATAAATTACTGCGGCGCAGCAGACGTCCCCTTCACCCTTTCCACTATCGTGGGTGATGGGGACATTGTTATGACTGATAAATTGATGGCTTTCTTGAGAGAGACCGGACTGATCAGAGTGATGTGACTTTTTTACTGTGTGGTTATGGTTTTTATGACAGTAAATATGTATATATTGTAATATTAATTAGGGTTGACAGTTGACATATTTTAAATAGTTCCTCCTCCCACCGATCTATTTCTAATATAGATGTCCCCTACATTAAGCCAAGTTCCTCGCCTGACAGTCACCAGCTGATGAGTGCAAGTGTGCAATATAGGAAGGTATTGGGCACTTGCAGTCGATGGTGGTCTGCTGGGCGAGGTTCTTCAATTTTTGTACAAATTATGTAAATACATTATATTATCTTGCTTAAGTTATTCTAATTAGGGACGACAGCTGACGTATATGGAAATGTTCCTGACTCGTCTGGTTCCCTTTCATATATTGATGTCCCCTATATTAGGTTGTGCCTCGACTGACAGTCATCAGGTGATGAGTGCAGGTATGTAATGTAGAAAGGCATTACATATCTGCAGTCGATGGTGTTCTCTTGGTCGAGGCTTTTTGAATATTAGTGTAGGTCTAGTTATTTGTCTCTTAGGATTTAGTATAGGTTAGCGATTTGTCTGTTAGGTGGTTAGTTTTAGGGTCTTCAAATTAGGTATTTTGTTTATAAGTAATATAAGGTTAAAAATATAAAAAATAAATAAAAATAATAAAAATAAAACTACAAAAAAATAATAAAATAAAAATTATTATATATATATGTACGTGTGCATGAAAGTGTGTATGTTCATATGCATGGATGTGTGTATGTATGTATGTATGTATATATATATATATATGTTTGTATATATATATGTATATATGTGTCAATATATATACATATATATATCTGCCTTAATGACCAGAGGCTCCGGCCTCAATGGTCGATAGGAAAAAAAAAAAAAAAAAAAAAAAAAAAGCAGACTCACACTATTAACGGCTGACAGTGTTCCTCCTCCCTGAGTGGGTTTACACCGCCCCCATCCACCTCCCTCACGGTAACAGTGCTCGGTGACCTTGTGACGTGGAAGAGGGTGTACATCAATTTTGTATTATTTGTATATCATATAATTCTATATCTTGCCTGTAACTGTTTCCCTTTGTCCGTTTGCTTAACTACCTGATCTATTTGTCTTGTTCTTTGTGCAGTAACTACTGTTTAAGTGTTATAACTTTAATCTTTGTCATTAACCTTGTTACTTGTCATAATGTTGTTAGGTACTTTTTGTAGTGTAAGGTTTAATATTAAAGTATAGTTAAGTTCCACTCTGTTTCTTGTGTCTTTACCTTACACCAAATGTAGAGTCCGCCCCGTAACTAGATAACTACTCGGCGGATTGTTACAACACACACACACACACACACACAGACACACACACACACACACACACACACACACACACACACACACACACACACACACACACACACACACACACACACACACACACACACACACACACACACACACACACACACACACACACAAAACCTCATGTGCCTGTGTGCATGTTACGTCATCAAACAGTGGCGAGGGAAGGGGTATTGTTTCACACGGTCAGGCCAACACCACTGCCATCCAGGTTGACAGTGTGACCCTCAGCAAAGAAGAGGAATCAGTTTGTTTTTCTCCCCAGAATGTTTTGCATTTTTAAGACGAAGGGGTAATGTTAACGTGTCCTCTTGAAGTATTTAAAGTGCAAATTAGGATCATTCATTAATCATTATAGCCTTTTTACTCAAGCTTGGTCCAGTTTTTTGTCCTTTTGCCGCTTATTTCACGTGACTGACGGCCAGAAAAAGACAGTGGTGCGATTTAACATCCTTGTCTTTACACTTCTTCGTGACTAGCACCGTATTTTATTGCCAATCTTTCTTAATATCAGCCGACACTATGGAGAGATGGAAAACTTTGAACAAGTTAAAGCATTATAGTGACCTCGTGCATTTTAGACGATTCTGGAATGTATAATTTTCCCCTTAAATATTGACTCCTTGGGTGATGAAGGAAAGGTTTCCAAAAGCTGAAGTAAATTATAACATTAGCTAAAATACACTAGTTAATTGCTGCCGTAATGGAAGGGTAAACTTAACAGATTATATTTAAGAAGATTTGGTTACACCCTACGCAGATATATCGGTTTACTCCAACTTCCAGTTTGATATGATACTGAAAAACGCGAAAGTCTAGTAAAGAAGGGAACACAATTTTTTTTGAAGAGGAAGGAAAAAACAGACTAGGCAAACATAAGAGGTGTGTGTGTGTGTGTGTGTGTGTGTGTGTGTGTGTGTGTGTGTGTGTGTGTGTTGTGTGTGTTGTGTGTGTGTGTGTGTGTGTGTGTGTGTGTGTGTGTGTGTGTGTTCAGAAGCAAGCACACCTGATAAAACTTCAGTTTGTGTTCAGTCTTACGGCCACAGACCTACCACACCTCTCAAGCAGTCAGGCCTCACCACTACCACCACCACCACCAGCCACGAAGATATGCTCACCTACCTGACTCCTTTCATTGGTAACAAATAAGCAGCGGTTCACCGATAATGGCACGCGTATTTTCTCTCACTTCCTCAAACAACACTGCCATGCATCGTTGAATTTAGGAAGCTGCCACAGCACACTACACTACACCACATCACATCACATCACATCACACGACACCCTCCCACACCACACCACTCAACTCACAACACCGCCCTTCCACTCATCCCTCTCCCCCTTTGAAGCCTCTCTCGATATCATTTACCCCAATTTTCCACCTCGTTCTACCACTTGATATTAACTGGCGGGGAGACTTAACTGATCTCGTAAAGATGTTAATCGCACCAGATCGTAATCGTAATCTATGCTTGGGCTGCCCTGATTGTCCCACCTCGTTAATACTCGTTACATTCTCAAGCCCTGAATTAGGCCTTTTCACTACTGGAAGGCGGTACTGACTTGGGTAATGAAGCGGCACTGACTCCCGGCTGGCTCATGGTTGGGTGTTGCTCATCATGTATGGCCAAGTGGGTGGGTGTGACAATGATTCATTAATGCTATTTGTCCAATCTTATCAACACCTCCAGCAACCCCCCTCCCTCTTGGTCTCAACCCTTGTCCGGCCACCATACCTCCCTCCTTCCCTTTCCTTCTCTCTTTTCCCGTCCATATTTCCTCTATCCTTCCCGAGCTTTCTCTTTCCAAGCCTTCTTTTCCCCTCTTTCTATTGCTGCTTCAGTTTCCTCCCTCCTTCCCTTCCTATATCCCGTCAAACTCCCTTTCCCCTGTTCACCTTCTTTCTCTCTCCCTTCCAGCTCTACCAACCTCCTCACTCCTTCCCTTCTTCCCTCCCGGCCCACCATTCCTGGCGGTCAAACGTAATGAACTAATTTATATGTGGTGGAAGTACAGGCTTATCAGGTGGTTGTAACACGGGAAAAGTCAGTGTGAATATGGAAGCAATTTTTTACCATAGTATAGACTGCCCCTACGTGCTGTCTGTGGTAGGCCAGTGCGTGTGTATGGTATATTTGTGTGTGGGTGGGTGGGTGGGTGGGTGGGTGTCGCTGTGGCAATAGAAGTGTAGGTATGAGGGGAGGTGGGTGCGAGTGTGTGAGTATGAGTAGGTGGTTGGATGTAAGGGTTTTGGTATGGATAGGTGGTTGGGTGTAAAGGTGTTGGTATGGATAGGTGGGTGGATCTTAGTGTGTGAGGGTGTGGCTGTGACTGTTGGTGTACCCGTTGGTGTAGGTGGGTGGGTGAATGTGAGAGCGTGGGTGTGAGTGTGACTGTGTGTGTGGGGGGGGGGTAGAAGGGTGGGTGTTGGTATGATACTAAGTGTGTGGCTGTGGGTGGGTGTGGTTGTGGGTGTAGCTGTGGGTGTGGATATATTGTGGATAGTATTTTGATTGGGAGATTTAGTAACTAATATTGGAATTATTATTTTGAACTGCATAATGTTTAATATGCCGTCTTTCCTGTACTATTATTATTTTTCTTTAGGGAGTTGGAATTAATCCTGCCTGAATAAAACAGTCGGGTGTAAACAGTATTATACCTTAGTAAATCCATTTCGAAGATCGTTTACGAGGAACGTTTATGCGTCGAGATGTTTTTATTTCATCACAGCATACTTTTTTTTTTTACATCACAGGCTACTTTTTTTTTTTTTATCACATGATACATATTTTTACATCATCAAAGGATATGTACAGTGTTGTTGTTTTTAATCACAGGATACTTTTTCTTCACAAGATACGTTTTTATTTCATTACAGGATACACTGTCATTCATATGTATCAGAACAGCTCATATACAGAATTAAGTCAGCGGAACATCTGTGAATGTTGTTGTAACATTGGCGTCCTCTAAAGATCAAGGAAGACAGTCCGACCTTCACATGCCATGAGGCCCTAAATCTTCTACCTTGGGATGAACATGTTAACGTTGGATTACCCAAATAAAATCGCATAAGCTAACCTTAAGCCCATAATGTAGTGTTGGGTTCACTGTGCACTAAACATGGCTACTCGTGTGGTAAAAAATATCCGTCTTTATTAGGAGTACATGGAGGAGGGCGGCGTAGATTGATGGGAGGGAGTGGCGATGAATTGTGAAAGAGAGGCATTAAAAGGTTTTTGTATCGGCCACCATGGATGAAGTCTTTGGATTCGACGTCTTACAGGAGACAGAGATAAGCTAGAAGTTGAAAGTTTGTATAATGGATGGTTTGAGCCGTGGTGTTGGCACAGTATAACTTACAGGGTCTGGCTATATATAGATAAAGAAATAAATGGAGGGTTTGATATGTGGTCCATTGGTGGTCTAGGATGTAACGCGACCGTAACTCAGTACCTCAGACCCGCCGGCGCAGGCAGCCCGCCCTCCCAACCCCAGTATTTGGTGAGCGATATCCTGCTAATGTTCCGCTAAACACCCCTTGTCCTGACCAGCTCCTTAATTACTCTAGCCAGCCGTCTAAGAGTAAGTCGAAAGTCAGCAGGTACCCAGATAAAACCCAGCAGGTTGATTCTGAGAGAAGAATGATAGAGAAAGGAATAGGTATTTCTAGGCCTGTATAATGTATAATTCGTGTAGGAGCCATTGGCCAATTTGCTACGCCTCAAGAGACAACTGGACCAGTGTAAGCGTCAGCACTGCGGCCTCACCCCACCTGCAGCTGTGCTGAAGGTCCTGTTTGTTTTGGTGCTGGATGGCTTCAGTATTCCATCCCATTCAAAGATGATAGGCACATGAGAAGGACAGCATTCCAAGAAAAATCGTTGAGAGTAAAGACTGGGTTTCTTGCCACCATGCCTGAATCTGTCATTAACCACAAGTTTAATGCCCTTTCTTTCAAAGTTCAGCTGTCCCGAACGGTTTTGAATGAAATATAGTACAGGAGGGGCGAGATCGACGAGGGGCTACTGGTGAATTTGTGATCTGAAAGACTCACCTATTTATATGCATTAGTATATCGAAATTTGGTATCTTGCTGTCATCGCTGAGCTTATTAACGAATACTGAGTGGCAAGAAACAGTGGCAAAAGACAAATTGTAAAGTAAAAATGCATGGAGTACAAATCAATTCTCAGTAAATTTTGGAAACTTGTGAACACAGCATTGGTTTAGGAAGGACAGTAGTACTCTGGCAAGCAGTTTTCCAGGTATAAAAACCATCAGTTTAATCATCTTGTAACATGACAAGTCATAATACAAATACTGAGAGACAGTCAGGTATCAGACTCCCATCCCTCCCTATACATTTCTCCAACTAATGATGTTACCTGGGGGGGACAGTTTCCAGGACCTTCTTGGTCTCATTTCTTCACTATCTGTTTTTTTACTTCATCTGCCTTCCTCATCCAGTGTGCTTCATATTTGCAGTATTTAAATCGTTTTCTCTCCGCCCAGTGACCTGTGCTAGCTGTGTGGTGCCACCGAGTGTTGGTGATGTGGTCAGAGCGCCGCAGAAACGTTCGATAACTGGCGGTGTCTGTGTTATTTTTGTGGTGTTATTAAGTGTTGGTGGTGTGGTCAAATCGCCTCAGACAGATGTGTTTTCTGGGGTCATATAGCGATGGTGAGATGTGTCCCGAAAGATGTGACTTGTTAATACAGTAGGGGAACGTATTTGTGGTTATATTAAACCCGGTAAGGGCACCGTTGGAGAACAGTTCATTTGTAACCCACGCTCCACATTACTAGCACTGAAATATGACCTACCAAGTTGATGCAAGATCAAACTTAGGACAGTCTCTTTCCGTAGGTCTATAAGTCGTAAAGTGGAATGGAAACCCCAAATTATTTTGAAGGTCATTTATGGAACGCCTGTCGTTATTAGGTATGGTCAGCCTGTATGCTGTATTACAGAACACAGCCAGCAACCATATGGGAAGGACATACACGTTTATCATCTAATATTTAAAAATTCATAATTAAAAAATTCATGGTATGCATTTCACTTTGCGATTTCAAATGTAAGCATACGGTATTACGTCCCAAAATTTACCATAATATGCAACTTGATTATGAGTATAACCTGAAACTAGTATGGTACAGTAGAGGAATGATATTTGGTTTCAGTACACCCTAAGTAAAAACAAACATGAAACAAGTAAAACAAGTGGTGCCAAACACAACAAACCTCGCCCGACAGCAGTTGTTTTATTGCTGTTAAATACTGAAACGGTACTGCCATTTAGTGTCTGTATGGTACACAATTAAAGTGTAAAGTAATGACGCAAATGTTTACACGTTACGCCCTCTGAAAATCCGTGATCTTGCATTTGACCTTTCAGGGTCACTCAAAGTCAAAGGTCATGGTGTCCAAAAAAGCCCATATTAGACTTCCCATATCTTCATAATAGCAAATATCTATCTTCAACGAGTTTCTAGTTATAGCCCCTTGAATATCTGTGACCTTGAGTTTGACCTCTCAGGGTCATTTACGGGCAAAGGTCATGGTACCAATAAAAAACCTATATGGGACTTCCAATATGTTGATAATAGTAAATACCGGTATCTCTCTCTCTTCAAATAGTTTCGAGCTATAGCCCTCTGAATATCCATGACCTTGAGTTGACCTTTCAAGGTCACTCAAGGTCAGAGGTTTTGGTGCCAAATGAAACCTTATATTACGAGTTCCTGTATGTTCATAATAATAAATATCTCTATCTTCAACCAGTTTCAAATTATAGCCATCTGAACTTCCGTGACCTTGATTTTGACCTCTGGGTCACTCAAATACCTCCAAAATTTAATCACTTTCTTTTGAGACCAGTGCCCACATATCCTGAAAGTTTCATGTAATTTCATTCTGCTGTTTTTCCGCAATGTTTCTAACAAACAAACAAACTCGACCAAAAACAATACTTCGACGGACTCCGTCCACGCTAGGTAATTAATCTTTCAGTTCAGTCGGAATAACTTGACTGGAACGGCGACTGCGAGTGATCTTGTTGTCTCATCCTAAATTCAGCGTGCAGGGGCTGCTGAAGGCGTTGGCGAGACAGTTAAACAGGAATATATATTGGTCGTAGGGAGGAGGCGGTAGAGTAAAGATGATGAACGGCAGTATATAGTTAAGGTGGATCATGAGAGGGGAGAGAGGGATGGGATGGTGCTGGTGGAGAGGAGGCGACAGAAAAAAGAGGAAATGAAGAGGTGCAGTATATGCTTGAATTGGATCATGAAAGGGCAAGGAAGGGAATGATATATTTTCTTGTGAGAGGGAAGAACGAGTGAAAAAGTAATGATGTTGGAGCTTCAGGGTATTTAACAATGAAGGATACGGATTTGGGGTGCGAAATGTGGTTTGTCTTTACCGTCGTTTTTCTTATCCGAAACGTCTTTTGACTGACGGACTCTGCTGCCTAGAACTTCTCGTATATGAAAACTAATAGAAGATATGGAGAGCGTAAGGGAAGCAGTATAGAGGGGAATGAGAGAGTGATCTGGTGGAAATCAAAGAGGGATGTGCAGCTGAGGGAATGATGTGGAAGGCGCTGGGGTCCCCGGTTTGTTTTCAGCTGAGAGAACTACGTCATTCCCACAACTCAGATGCTCAGTCGTGGTTGCATGGAATTGGATAAGCCCTAGTTATAAGGCAGGAATGATTCTCTTGGGTTACCGATCAAATCAACCCTCCAGCCTGACTACATTGCCATCAGCAAAAATGAAAATGGTTTAGGGATAAGTCAGGTGAAAAGAACGCGCTATAGTTACTTGGAGCTGAAGAGGAAGAGATGTAAAGTGTGTTAAAGACGAAGTGAGGCCTGTGAGAGTTCGATGTGAAATGGATGAGAGAAACATGGAATAATGATGAGAATTTGATGGAGTAGTGTCGAGGAAGTGAGGGTAGTAGAAATTCGGTGGCATACAAGGATGAGATGGAGTGGGACTGAGGAGTTATAAAGACCTGTACAGAGAGTAAGTTATGAAAATGTGTATAAGGTGTATATAGGTCTGTTTAGAGAGTATGATACTATAGTTCACTCACTTAAACTATGGCCAGACTTTCGTCCCTTGGCAGTTTATTTCAGTAGCTCGACGGCAGCAGAAGACAGTACCACCGCTTTAAATCCTCTCCATAGCACTGCTTCATGACTAGCACCGCATTTTAATATTAATCTGTTGCTGCTACAGCTCAGTATTAAAGATGGAAAGATGACAATATTAGGCCAAGGTAAAGTGAACAGAGTAAAGTAATGTCGGAGGAAGGAGATATGTATTGGATTATATGGCAAAATTAGTGTGTCCAGGAGCAGAGAAATGAGAAAAAGCGGTGAGGGAACAGGTCCCGTTTCTTTTCGGTTAGGAAAGGTCCCTAAAATCTTTCCCTAAGCGATTTGTTTTGCTTATTGCTCCATATTATCATCTTCTGGGTCATATAAGTCACTCCAATACCACCATTCTAAGCATTAATAACACACATTTTTATATTATGTAGCCGTATCCAAAAATAAATCCTTAAGGAAGAGGTAGTAGGGAACTTCCTTAACCGACACGTGAACACGGAGCCAGGAGCTGTAGACAGAGGAAAGGAGGTAAGGGAAAAGAAAACCGCGAGAGAGAAGAGATGAACAGGAAGATAAAAAGACAGTGACAGTGAACAAAGAGAAGACAGAAGCTACAGAAAAAGGCAACATAACAGGCATCCCTTCTCGCTTCTCCCAGTGAGGTCAAAGGTCAGCAGTGTCAGTAACGTAGCGACCCCCTTTGTACAGGCAGGGGAGAGAGGGCAGAGGAAAATAGGACTAGGCATAAGATGGGAGAGATAAACAGATAAGAGAAGAGAAGGGAGAAAAGAAATGGATTAGAAAGGAGAGGGTAGAAAAGAATGGGATAAGATAAGAGAGCGGAGTAAAGCACTGGATAAGATAAGAGCAGAACAGAACTTGAAAGGAGAAGAGATGGAGGTGAAAACAGGTAGTGGAGAAAGTAAGAAAAATGAAAAGATAATAACAAACGGAAAGTGGTGCCAAGGCACAGCAAATCCGTCCCTGGCAGTCATTTTAGTGCTGACGTATAAATACAACAGGATATCCAGTCAAAGATGTCACGTGTCAAATCTGAAGTAAATCGGGTGAAAATTGATGATTTTACGCCCATTTGAAATATTAGGCCCGACCTCCCTTCCGCTAACCGGGGGGTGACTCCCCTGATGTAATGAGGTATAATATAAGATGCAGACTTGCATGATGCACCTTTAGGTTTCAGTTTCATGTCGATGTGACGAATATGAAAGGAGTTATGGCGAAAAACTATTTTTTTTTTTTTTTTTTACATTTTTTGGGCTTACAGTCTGGGCCTTGGCCCAAAATTTAATCAAGTAATCAGAAAGTCGTAGCCCATCGTCCCTGTATTTGTAGTAAAAATTGCACCTGTAGTTTTTGCTTAAAGTTGTTAACAGACAGACAGACAGACAGACAGACAAACAAACAAACAGACAGACAGACAGTGAAAACAATACCCATCGCCGAGCCCTTCCGGAGAGGGGACGGGTAACAAGAATATAGAAAAGTGGAAAGTGACGAGATGGAGATGGCAAAGAGAGAAGAATGGAAGAAAAACCTAAGTTGAAAGAGAATAACACAATTGTATTTAGGCAGAATAAGGCGACGAATAACAACAAAAGCACCAGCAAGTGGCTGTAAAAAAAAAAAAAAAAAAAAAAAAAAAAAAAAAAAAAAAATCCTAAGCGAACGGAGAGAGACAAATCAGATTAAGGATGTGGGAAATTTGCATGAAGGAAAGAGAGCAGAAGAAAAAGGAAGAGAGGAATCAAAAGAGGAAGGAGATGAAAGAAGCGACAGTAGGAAAGGAGAGGAAGACATTAAATAGAAAACAGGGAAGGTATTGAAAACGAAGATGGAAGAAGGGAAGTTAGGTGACAGAAGCAAGACTAGGAGGACCACGATCATTTCAGCACGATGAAGTGTATTTTACTTGATTCTTACGCCACCTGACGAGTTAACTCTGCTTTGGTAAGATCGCTTGTAGTAGAGATTATTGGAAGGGATGAAGGGGGAGGTGAGAGGACAGGGCTGGCGGCAGTGTCATCAGTATTTCTAGGGGTACACTTCTGACACCACCAAATTGTCATCACTTGTGTTGTTGCTGTTTTTTCTTTTGTGTGTGTGTGTGTGTGTGGATCATATACGGTAATATATTAAAAGTCACGCCAGCCCTGAGGGAAGAGAGAGATTACCTGGGATGAGGAATGGTCAGAGGTGTAGTAATATTGTAGAGGATTTATAGGACTTTGACGCCACACCTCTCCATTTCACTAAAAGTCTTACTCACAGTATCATCCATATTCTCTCACCACGCATTTCCCTTCTAATCCCATTTCACAGCACCCTCCACAGCCTCCACACATAACCTCATTTTCCGTTCCCTCTCACCACAGTCTCGCGTTTCTTATATACCTTCTCTTTTTCTTCATCGTCTCTCCCTCCTCCCTCGTTCATGACTGTCAATCACTTCAGGCAAAGGGTGGCGAGAGAATGATACAATGTGAACTGATATGAGTTCAACATCGTGTTAGGTTATGAGTGTGGCGTTGTATGATCACTCTGTATTTAATTTTGTGTTAAAAGTGTGCTTTGTATGTTGTAATGCAGAACACAAGGAAATACATATGTTTCGGAGAGATGGTGACCCAGAAGCTGGGGTCTTGACAGATGGTGCAAAGGAAACTGTTTCTTTTCTTAGCTCCGGTGTTCATTTCTTCATCGGGAGTCACTTCCATGATCAGCTATAGTCCATTCACTTATACATGACCCAGATTTCTATCCTTTTGCCGTTTATGTGTCGTAACTCAGTGGCAGAATTAGACAAAATTACGGCTCTACATCCTTTTTCATAGCACTTTCTCGTGACTAGCATCATATTCTAGTGTTAATGTCTTGTTATAGCTCAACATTCAAGTGAGAAAGAAGACAGTTTTAAGCCAGGTTAAAGTGAACATAGTATAATACTGCAATATTCCCCCTTTGACCCTCATCTCCCTTGTACTCCCACGATCAATATTTCCTTTACACTTGTGGGATTTTAGGTAACAAGGGGGACATAATTTCACCATTATTGTTAATTTCTTAAGGAAGGTCTCATTAATCCCTTCAGATCAATTAGGTAACTATTATTTTATTTCTACCACGACCAGACAATTTCATTCAGCTCTGACGAACCTTCCCACGAGAGAAGTTACATTCAGCCTTCGTCAAGCCCTTCACCGCCTGAGGTCCTTCCTAACCTGAATAAAATCGTATGATCGTAGAAACAGTAAGATAAAAAAGATAATACGTCCTGGGATTGCTGGGATTGGCTTGTGAGTGTAGGTTGGGGTGGCGCAAAAGAACTGATAAGACAAGAGTCCTGACGATTGATTCATTAAGAGTTTAGTAAGATTTGTTCTGACACGCTGACGAAACCGTGGAGAGAGAGAGAGAGAGAGAGAGAGAGAGAGAGAGAGAGAGAGAGAAATGACCACATCAGGATTTTCCAGCTTGCCTCAACTTTCGACGCACATGAGAGAGAGAGAGAGAGAGAGAGAGAGAGAGAGAGAGAGAGAGAGAGAGAGAGAGAGAGAGAGAGTTGAAAATATTATTATATACCACCTGCCTCAACTTTCCACATACAGACACCTTTTCACAGCTCATGATTTCCCATCGGGCTATTGCGAGAAGAGGGCGGCATCGGAATCTGGGTGGTGATTTACACTGATTTACACCGTCGTTGCGCTCGTCCAAGGGCTTTTAGCTGCCCATTAAGGGTCACTCAGAAGAAAAGATGGCGTGCTGTAGAAAGTCTGTAAGAGAGAGAGAGAGAGAGAGAGAGAGTCAGTTACAGGAATACAGTATATTAAGAATACATTAATGAAACACTTATTGGTCGTTTGTGGTTGCATTTTCATCCATTTCCACTTCTGTCTTGTATTTTCCCTCATTCTGAATTTCTCTTTTCTCTCTCTTCATATTCCTCCTCCAGTTTCATCTTTTTTCCTTTAAAAATTCTCCATTCTCTGGCTCCCCATCCTTCTTCAGTTTCTTCTCTCTTTGTCCCTACAATTATTGTTCTTTCTTTCTCTCCTCCCTGCCCTTCAGTTCAGCTTTCCATTCTCTCCTTTTCCACTTTTTCTTTGTTCCTCCCATTCCCTCCCTCATGCTAACTTCATTTCTTCTCTCTTCATCCTCCCTCTCTCTCAGTTCCCTTCCCTTTACATTTCCACCTTTCTCCCTGCCCTCGATGAGATTAGATGGGAGAGACATGCAGATAAGAGAAGAGAGGGGAAGTAAAGAATTGGATAAGAAAGGAGGGGGTAAAAATTAATGGGGAAAAAGAAAAGAGGTGATTAAAAAATTGGATAGGAGAAGAACAGAATAGAACTTGAAAGGGGAAGAGATGGAGAGAAAAGTAAATAGTCGAGAAAGCAGGGAAAGATCTATCTATCTATCTATTGCCAGACGCCATAATCCCGTAAGGGGTGGTCGTTTGACTTTGAGTTATTTGTTTTACGGGGAGTGGCACTAACCCTCCACCAACCCACTTGTTGACACGTAGGGAGCACGTATGGTTTGGTTATATGGTTACCACCCAGCGTTGTAAATGGTTTCCTGGCTTACAGGAAACCATTTGGCTTGTCACTCAATGTAAAGCCACCCGTAAGGGAAAGAAAAGCAGTAAGAAGAGACAGGAAAGATGCAAAAAATAGGAAGAGAGGAGGACAGACACAGAAAAAGAATGATAAAGGCTAAGGAAGAAGTAGGCAGCACTACATCAAGTGAGTGGATGTTGGTCGCCACCACCTACCACTTGATAAAAGAGAAATTATAAGCAAGAACAGAGAAAGGTGGAATGTAAAGTAATGGAGCTGACAAAGAGAGAGATGGAGAAGAAAAACCTAAGATGATAGAGAATAACACAAATGCAATTAGGCAGAATAAGACGACGAATTGTTACAATATAAGCACTAAGAAAAGGCTGTAACAAAACAGATCCTAACCTAACGGTGAGAGAAAAACCAGATTTAGGATGTGTTGAATTGGCATGAAGGAAAGGGAGCAGAAAGAGGAAGAAATGAATACGAAGAGGAAGGAGATGAAAGAGAAGATAGTAGGAAAGGAGAATTGGGATTAAAATACTGTAGAAAACCAGGAAAGTATAAAAGGAATGAAGATGGAAGAAGGGAAGTTTGGCGGCAGAGAAGCAAGAGTTGAAGGACCACAACCAACTCAGCATGATGAAGAGTATATTGCATGATTGTTGCACCACCTGACGAGTTAAATCTGCGTAAGGAAGATCTCTTGTATAGGAATTCTTCATTAGAAGGGATAAAGGAGGAAGTGGGGGGACGGAGAAGTAGGGACTGGCGTCAGTGTCATTAATGTTATTACACTAATAACAACACATTTTCTTGTCTTGTTTTGGTGCTGTTTGTGTGTGTGTGTGTGTGTGTGTGTGTGTGTGTGTGTGTGTGTGTGTGAGAGAGAGAGAGAGAGAGAGAGAGAGAGAGAAAGGATCATATACAGTATTATATGAAGAGTCCGCCAGCCTTGAGGTGAGGAAGAGAGAATCTGGAAGGAGGAACGGTGAGAGGTGTAGTAATATTTAGAGGATTTATGCTATTTTGACGCCACACCTCTCCATTTCACTAAAAGTCCTTGTCACGAGTTGGCGCGATCGTATATTTAAATAAACTCGTGACACTGAACTTTGTGGGAAACTGCGAATTCTAGTGGAATCCCAGTACGTATCACTCAGTCAACCGCCACATATTCACCCGATCGAGAGTGTTTTCAGAACCATTTTTCACTGTTTCATAAGTGATCGTCTTTGTGCGCGACATTAGCACCTCCGCTGAGTGATTTGTTGCGGGTGTGTATCACTCACACTCGTTGGCCATTAGCAAGTACGGCCCACTTTCGCCTCCCTCTCTCATAATTTGAATCAGTCAGGATTTGAGCGCCGTGGAAGCAGGTTAGCAGCGTGTGTGGCAGCGTCCTTCCTCAGCCGACGCCCAGTTCCCGCCGCCGCCATTGTCCAGTTCCTGACTTCCCACCTAGCGTGATTTGGCGAGAGGCTCAGCGTGTGCAGCGTCCTTCCTCAGCAACGATGCCCAGTCATCCACTTAGTCCACTCTCTGACCAGTATTTCTTTTCGTTTTTTCCTAGGCTTAAGAGTTAGCTTTTGAGTGAGTGAGTGTGATCTCCTTATTTTGAAATCAATTTGAAATGTAACGTAAATTTATTTCATTGTAATCAATAAAGTTAACAGTTTTTCTCTGAGCTTAATGTAATGTAAACTCGTGTTTTATTTCTCCACATTGAGCTTGTTCTAGTTGCAGCTCCTAGTTTGCATAAACGCTTTGTATTATTCGTAACTGGTACTTAGGCCAGTCCTTTTGTATTAAGCTTAAAATCCGTTGTGCAGCCAGGAGTTAATGCACCAGCAAGAACCTGTTTATCATTAACTCCTTAACCGCGGGACATCACTTTCGTGACGCTCGGGCACAATGGATCATACCACAGGGCATCACTTTTGTGATTCTGTGTTATTTTGAATTATCCCGGGCTTTCAAGTGGTGGCTTGTATCATCTATCAGTACTGCCAATGTCCAACACTAGGCAGCACTCCAAATCTCATCTGTACTCCCATCCATTGTTGACATTTTAGCGATTTTCCCCCCTTCCTGACTCCCCTCCCTACCTGCCCTCCATTACCCTGTCCTCTCACCTCCCAGGCCGCGCTGCGCTAAGCAAATTTCCCCCAGATTTTTCCACAGATTTCATCCATTGAAATAAGCCCTATGCCCTATACTTATACAATATATACCAAAAAAAAAATAAGGTAAGTGATAGTGTTATACACCAGGAATTGGCTAATTATCACCTGACAACACCTCACGTGCATTCATTCGCTACATTACTACGGTAATTTCCCCTTTGAATTATGCCTTGTAATCTATGTCTGTAATAAAAATATATATCAGAAAGGAAAGGAGAAGCCTAAGTGACATTTACATTCACCTGGAACTACCTATTTCTTTATGTATTGCCGAGATTTTCTACCAATAATATATTAGCATGTAAGTTAGCAGCTGTCAGCCTCAGTGTCATTGTCAACCCTTGCCTTCTCAGATAAGCCACGGCATTTAGTTCCTTGTCCTCCGCTGTGGCAAACCATGTCACACTCGCGCCCCGCTATTTCTGCCGCTTCTGCGCCCACTGCAAAGGGCCCTGTGACCTCTACACCCATAAAAAGTCATGAGGGAAGCAGGAAAGGACTTAGTGACTCTGCAGTGGCACGTGAACTAGCAGAATTGTCCATGGTGATGATGGATAGTGATTTTGACGATTTGGGTGAATCGTGTGATGAGCCGGGTGAGGTAATCGTGCCAGAAAGTGCTAGTATGAGTGCTTCAGTGTGGAAGTTATCCCTAGCTCCAAGAGAAAGGAGCCGTTAGTGCAGCAAGGGAAGGAATTTGGGAAGGGAGTGAAAAGGCGGCGTGTTAGCCCCAGAACAATGGCCCCGCATGACCCAGCCCGCCATGAGTCCCGAGTTGATTCACCTCACCGTTCCCCAAGCCCCACTTCACTCATTTCTTCCTCTTCATCTGCTGAGTTATCTCCGGAGTCTTCGTCATTGGAGTCACCACCAGCATCAACAGTGAAGGCAGGCCGTAGAGGAAGAGGTAAATCCCGGACTAGTAAAAGTAGAGTTGGTAGTAGAGTAAGGGCTGCTAGTGCTGTATGGCAACCCAGGGTCAGTGCGAGTGACCTTGAATGGGGTAAATCTTCCTCACAGCCACCCACCACCACCACCCACCCTACACCGCCACGACAGGGAATCCTGGACGCCTTCGCCTGGACGGAAGGGTCTGATTTTGTGCCTGAACATTTAGTTTTTGATGAGAGCTCCTCAGGAGTTCAGCCTGCCTTCACTATTGACGATAATGCTGAGTGTGTGGACTACCTTTTGGCCTTCCTAGATGACGAAGTCATGCAGCAGGTATGTGATGAGACCAACAGGTATGAATTACAACGTGCTGCAAGTGGTTAAGGTGCAGCCAAGATGCAACAGTGGTCCATGCTGGGAGTGCAGGAGCTGTATGTGTTCTTTGCCCTCATGCTTCTCATGCCACACTCCAAGAAGCATGAGTTGGAAGAATACTGGTCCATGGACCCCTTACTACCCTCATCCACCTTCAATAAGTACATAGCCAGAGATCGCTTCCGGAACATCATGGGAAACCTGCACTTTGCTGACAACGATGTAACTTCCCAAACCGACCCACTCTGGAAGATCCGGGAGATTCTGAGCAGAATGAAGGATAAGTTAATGTCATTCTTCCACCCCTTTCAGAAGGCTGTCATTGATGAATCCTTAGTTTTGTTCAGAGGATGTCTTCGGTTTGTTCAGTACATTCCAAGCAAACGCCATCGCTTTCGAATTAAGTTCTATGTACTGTGCGACTGTAAGACGGGGTACATCCTTGACTTCGTCATTTATTCAGCCAGCACTGTCGATCTGGATAAAACACACCCCCTTGGCTTCTCAGGCTGTGTAGTGAAAGTGCTCCTTGAAAAGTCTTTTGGTGGGAATCATGTGCTGTATACAGACAACTATTATACAGCACCGAAACTTGCCAAATACCTTTCAGAGCACGCCATTGGCTCCTGCGGCACTGTCAAAAGTAATCGTGCCCACTTCCCTAAATTCACAGGGGCAGGAACCTCGCAGCGAGGAGACGTGCACCTACGCAAGTCTGAGAAGATGCTGGCAATACGGTAGCATGACAAGAGGGTCGTGCACATGCTCACCACCGTACATAAGGGGAAATGACAGACAGTGGGAAGGTCGACCGTAGAACAGGTGAACCTGTGATGAAACCTGATGCTGTGTTGGACTATAATATCAACATGTGGCTGGTGGACAAGTCCGACATGAGGATTGGTGAGATCGACTGCCTCAGGAAGAATACTAGGTGGTACAGGAAAGTTTTTCTGCATCTCATAGATATGACGATGCTGAACGCCTTCATCCTGTACAAGATGAAGGTCAAGCCACCCAAGTCCTTCTCCCTGAGGTTGTTTGCCAGGACTTTTGTCCAGCAGCTGCTGGAAAGATATGGTAGGGTGACAGCAGCAACTCCAAGGCGCCATCCAGTAACACTTCCCGACCGACTTGAGCTGAGGGAGTATATGGATCGGCACAGACTGGAGCTAATGCCTGCCACAGGTAAAAGGAGGGCTGCGATCCACAGGTGTCAGGCGTGTGCACATACCACCCGCCGCACACCTGAGCACAAACGCACTTCTTGGCAGTGCGCTGAGTGCCAGGTTCCCCTCTGTGTTACCTGCTTCTTTGATTACCACAGCCAGAAGCAGTTCTAACAGTGCAGGTGGGAAAGGAGAGTAATGTGGAAATAATGTGTAAATAGTGTGTAAATAATGTGTAAATAATATGTAAATAGCAAGTGAAAGCAATGTATGTTCAGTACATATGATTGAACAGTGTATTATAGTTTTATCTTACTGAAAGTGACAGTGACTAACATAGTGTAAGTGAAATAGAAGGGTAAATATTGAAAATACAATAGAAAATGTAAATAGTAATGTAAGTAATTAGTAATATAAGAATATGAGTACAAATACTTTATAACACTGAAAGTGAATCCGTGGCTCTCTACATATTTTACTGAATGAAAAATTGAATGACTTCAGTGACAATAAACTAATACTACTGAAGGAAACTTATGGATAAAGACTGTAGATATATATAAGTGTGATATAGTAATAGAAATATAAAGTGTGAGGGGTTTTATGAATAATAAATGACAGAGTACCAAGAGCGAACTAGCGCAAGTGCGACGGTCAGACGCGCTCGTAATTTTCATTGTTTTCACAGTGGGTTTTTTTTTGGAGTATGGATCCCAAACTACTTGAAAATCATAGAGTAGTGTTTATAGTGTTAATATCTGGCTGTGGTAATCATATTACGGGTTGTCGGGAAGTGTAAAGTGGAGACTTCGTTACCCAACTTCAGAGGTCTCCGCTAGTCCTACGGTAACAGACAAAGGCTCAACAAGCATTCCAGGAGAAAGCTGAAGGTATGTGCCATAAGCATATATAATTTTAATATTCTAGGACTAATAACTGATTTTTGGCAAATATTTTTTGAGAGTGTGTCGGAGCCCGAATAACCCCGCGGGACACGCAAAACATTGATAAACATGCCCGCGGTGTAAGGGTTAATAGCATTAGAAATTGATTGCCAGGGGTGGAGTCACTTTCTCCAGAGGCCAACAGTACTAATAAACAGCACGTGTGAATAATTAGTCTCTGCTGTGTACTGTTGAGAAAGTTTATAAATTCTCGTCCTTAGAGAATCGGCGAAGTAAGCCGCATAAAGTAATCATTGCTTGATTTTCACAAGTCAATTCTTTGTCCTGTTCTCAAGTATTTTTGAATATTATTCTTTAATATTGCATACTCTCAAAAACCCTGTGACAGTCCTACTCTCATCATCATCCACATTCTCTCACCAAGCTTTTCTTAAACTACCCTTTTTTACAGTATCACTCACAGCTGTTTCACGTCACCACATTCTCCTTTCTCTCCCTCTCATTACAATCCTGCGTTTTTTAGAAAACTTTTTTTCTGCCTCGTCCCCCCCCTCCCCCCCCCTCGTCCATGACTACCTATCACTTCCGTCAAAGGGCAGCGAGAGAATGATACTCTGATTTTGAATTGGTATAGGTTCGACATCTTGACATGTTGTGAGTGTGGCCTTCTGTGATCATTCTGTATTCAATATTGTGTTAGTGTGTATTGTGTACTCGTATGTTGAACGCAGGAAAAGGAATACCTTTCGGAAAATAACAGAGATGGTGAGTCAGGAGCTGGGATCATGGGAAATGTTGCAAAGGAAGCTGTATCATTTCTTTTCTCCGATTTTTATTTCTTCCTCGAGAGTCACTGCCATGTTCGACTATAGTCCGTTCACTTAAACTTGACCCAGACTTTTATCTTTTTGCAGATTATTTACCGTACCTCAGTGGCAGAATTAGAGGATACTACGGCTCTACATTCTTTTTCATAGAACTTTTTCGTGACTAGCATCAGATTCTAGTATTAATCTCATGTTATAGCTTTGCATTCAAGTGAGAAAGACTGCAGTTTTAGATCAAGTTAAAGGGAATAGAGTATAGCACTACCATATTCCCCCTTAGTCCCTCATCTTCTATGTTCTCGCATGCTCAGTATTTCCTTTACACTTTTGGGATTTCGAGGTACTAAAGGGAGATTCAGTTCACTTTATTATTACTCACTTGTTAAGGAAAGTCTCATTAATCCCTTCAGTATGATTACGTAACTTTTATTCTCGCCACCAGCAGACGATTTTATTCAGCTCTGACGAGACCTTTCCCACGAGAGGAGTTACATTCAGCTTTCCTTAACCCTTCACCGTTACATATCCTTCCTAAGCTCATTAAAATCGTCTGGTGGTAGAAATATTATAAAAAAAATAATGAGTCTATGGACTGTTGAGGTTGACTTGTGAGTCGGTTTCGAGGCGGTGCAGCGGAACTAGTGAAGTGAAAGTTCAGCCGATTGGCTCAAAGATAGATAAGCTAGAGAGAGAGAGAGAGAGAGAGAGAGAGAGACGATGTGTGTGTGTGTGTGTGTGTGTGTGTGTGTGTGTGTCGCATTAACCACATCATTATATACCACCTGCCTCAACTTTCCACTCACAGACCTTTTCACAGCTCATGATTTACCATCGGGCTGGTGCGAGGAGAGGGCGGCGTCGGCGTCTGGGTGGTGATTTACACTGATTTACACCGTCGTTGTGCTCGTCTTAGCGTTCTTAGCTGCTCATTATGCGTCACTCAATATACAAGATGCCGTCTGTAGAAAGTTTGGAGGATGCAGTGTGTGTGTGTGTGTGTGTGTGTGTGTGTGTGTGTGTATTTACTCTTTGGACAAACACACACACACACACACACACACACACACACACACACACACACACACACTCTCTCTCTCTCTCTCTCTCTCTCTCTCTCAGACTGAAGGTGTCAGCATTTTCTTATACCAAAAAAGCATATTAAGGGGTCATAAAAACCAGCATTATCTAACAAACACATTATAAAGTTCTACTGTACTGGAGAGAGAGAGAGAGAGAGAGAGAGAGAGAGAGAGAGAGAGAGAGAGAGAGAGAGAGAGAGAGAGAGAGAATTTCAATAAATATTTGGACCCAATTAGCAGTTATCTTCACTATCATGCCATTTCTTCTTCCCTAATGCTTGGGACAGCGGAGGGAGCAAACTGGGGAAGACAGTTGGACAAGAGAATAGAAAATTTAAGTAAATAATGATTGCTAATTGATAAATGTTAAAGAATGTGGAAAAACTGAAGCAAATGAAAGAAGAAAAGTATAATGATCACGAGAAAGAGATGAGGAGAGAAAGAAAGAATAGGATGGAAGAATAATAGACAGACAAAAAAGAGGATGAAATGACTGATGAGACACACAGACAGAGGACTGAAAAATGCTGAAGAAAACAAACAAGAGAATGGAAGAATGACAGACAGACAACGAGGAGGATAGAATAATTAGTAGACAGACACAGAGAATGGAAGAATGGCAAACAGATAATGAAGAGGATGGAAGAGTGCGAGAGAGAACGTAGAGGATGGAAGAGTGATAAAGAGAAGGTTAGACAGAGGGCAGACAAGGGTAGTCAGCCTCTCAAAGATATACTCTATTTTCTTTTACTTTATAGGGCCGTCTGAGTGGAGACAGAGAGAGAGAGAGAGAGAGAGAGAGAGAGAGAGAGAGAGAGAGAGAGAATTTCAGTTACAGGAATATATAATGAATATCATAATAAAACAGTTATTGGTTGTTTCTTGTTGCTTTTACATCCATTCCACTTCGATCTTGTACTTTCCTTCACTCTGTATTTCTCTCTTATCTCTCTCCCTTCCTCTCATACAGTTCCCCTTCCCTCTTTTTCTTTTTTTTTTTTAGTAACATACCTGGAATTCTCCAGATTCCCATCCTTTTTCGTTTTTTCTTGTTCTCTCCTTACAATTGTTCCTTTCTTTTTCCCCTCCTTGTCCTTCATTTCAATTTTTCCCATCTCTTCTTCCGGTTTTCTCATTCTCTTATTCCAGATTTCTCATTCTCTCTTTTCCACTTCTCTCTTTCTTCATTTCTCCCCTTCACTCCCTCATCCCAGCTTCCTTCCATCTCTCACCGCCCTCCCTCTACCCCAGTCCCCGTCCGATTTCTTCTCCATCTTTCTCTCTCCCCTGCTTCCATTCACCCCTCCTCCATTTTCTTCTCTCCGCTTTTCACCCCTTAAAACTGTGCATCTTATCTTCCTGGCAATTGCTCTCAACACCCGTGAAATTTGCTGCGGCCTTCGCTACCACCCGCAGAGAGAGAGAGAGAGAGAGAGAGAGAGAGAGAGAGAGAGAGAGAGAGAGAGAAACAGACAGACAGACAGACAGACAGAGACAGAGACAGAGACAGAGACAGGAGTTGGTGGAAATAAAATATGTTTTGAATATAGAGATGGAGTAGAGATAATGAGATGTAGAAGGAGGGAAAACCTTGTGAAATATACCGTACGGTATGACATGAAGTGAGAAAGGAGAAGATAGAAATAACAGTGTGAGGAAAATGAAGGAAAAAGAAAGAAGAGTGTGAAAAAAATAAAAGAGACGTAGAAGAGTAAGAAAATTGAAACGAAAGAGCAAAATAGAGAAAAAAAATCAAGACTGAGAAGTAGCTGCATAAATAGACAGACGACCCCTAAGAGATAAACAACTACCAATGAACAGGTGACTTAGTTTGGTGTGTGGTAAGGGAGGTGTGGGAGGCGGAAAGGAAGTAGATAAGGTTAAGGTGGAAGGTAGAAGAGGCTAGGGAGGAAGGAGGTAATCTAGGACTGGAAAGAAGGTAGACAAAGACAGTGAGGGAAGAGGTATTACAAGAGTAGTGAGGGAAGAGGTACAACAACAGTAGGGAGGGGGGAGGTAGACAAGAGTAGGAAAGGAGGAAGTAGACAAGGGTAGGAAAGGAGGAGGTAGACAAGGGAAGATTAAGAAGAGATAGCTAACAGTAGGGAGAAATTGAATTTAATTACATAGTGGATTCCAAGCTCCAGGTATCGAAGACCATGAGCACTAATTCAGAGCAAAAATATATGACTAGCAGTGGAACAGAAAAGGGACGGGAAACAGAAATTGTTTTGATGTAGAGGTGATCTTGGCGTAGAAATGGTCTTGACGTACAAGTGGTCAAGTGGTCTTGGCGTTGAAATGGTCTTGACGTCGAAGTAGCTTTGGCGTTGAATTGGTTTTTGCGTTAAAGTGACTTGACGATGAGTTGGCTTGACTGGGCAGTTGGTTGAAAGTTTTGATCCAGGAAGGGATAAAGGGTCGAGTCAGTGGGTGATCCTTATACTATTCATGCCATGAAATAAAATGTCTGACCTGGTAATGCAGAGGGGAAAATAAAGACCGGAAGAAACACGGAGGTATCAAGAAGAGAGGTAGAATAGAAGAGAATAAGGGGATAGTAAAAAGAGAAAGATTGGAGACATAGGGGCCCTTTTTAGTCGCCTCATACTACAAGCAGAAATACTGGGGAAGTATTCTTCCCCCACCCTCCCTCTCCAGGGGATCCGTAGGGAGGAAGGAAATAAACAAGGGTAGGACAGGGAAAGAGGAGGCAGACAAAAGTAGGGAAAGAAAAAGACAGGTGTAAGGAGGGAAGGAAGGAGGACAGGAAGAAGGGTAATGTCTGCTGCCTCTTCTGTTTCTGCTTTTCTTCGTTCGTTTTCATCCTCATTCAGCTTTTGCATGTGCTGTGGAAAATGTTGGTTATGTGATGGAAAATGAAAAGCATACGAGTAATGGAAAATATTGTAGGTTGGAATTACATCATTTTTATTCTATATAGTAATAATTGTATCGTGGTAGCAAATTATATTTTCACTTAAACAAAAGCAATAACTACTGTAAATCTGTTGAAGTAAATTTGTTCTTGGTTAGTACTGTAATATAAGTATAATTATTATCATAGGCGAGGGTAGCACCGTGGTTTAGCCGCAGTGCTTATCTCTGTGGCTTAGACCTCTGAGGCCATCGGGTGTTTTTTACCCACTATTCTGGTATACAAGGCCACTGCATCATACAGGTTACTACAGTTATCTCCCCAAGATATTTCCCTATGTACTGTACATATTTTACAGACCAAACAGCACAAGATGGATGGACACCTGATTTGAACGACTCCCGCTGCCCGCGCCAGGATTCGAACCCTGGTGCTAGTTAACGGACCTGCAGCTTCGCAGTCAGCGATGCTAGCCACCGCGGCTGTTTACACAGACAATAGTAGATACGTAAATGTATGACAATTATTTTTATTATTTTTGCTAATTTTTATAACTAGAGAGAACTAAGGTGGAAGAGAAACGCACCGATGTCCGTTTTGTCAAGACTGCTCTTCACTGGATGCTGGTAAGAAAGGTAATAGTTAGTTAGACTTCCTGAAATGAAGATGGGTTAAAATTAGAGACTTCAGTATCTATACAGCCATCCCTAGATTTGCACTTTTGTGTGTGTGTGTGTGTGTGTGTGTGAGTAGAAGTGAGTGTTTTGTCTGGGTTAAAAAATGTAAAATATTTTGTTCTGAAAGCTGGGTTTATTTTGAAAATAGGCCAGGACACCTCGCACCTTCATAATTGCTTGCTTAAACCATCTTCATACTACACAGTTTGAAAGCTGGCATGAGGTAAGTGGAGAGGTGGTTGGTCATACGGTGTGAAACTTTTCCCATTACTAGCAGGGGGTAGAGGAGGAAGACAGGCTGGATAAGTGGGCGAGATTGCTTATTTACCATCGTCCTTCCGTATACGCTTCTTCTGACGAGATATAGAACATCAGTCATAGCTAAATACGCAGAGAAGGCCACTGGGGTCGCAAGCCAGTCTTCTGTTACCGTAGATGGGTAAGAGTGGCTGCTTGAACTTGACCCTTTGATTGGCTGCCTGTGGTGGTCGATTTAGTCACTGTCTGAGAGGTGGTTGTGTGCGTGTGGATCAGGGGTGGGAAGGTAGGGTTGATGAGGGGAAGGAGGTGGCTGGGGTTTAGTGTTGGAGGTCAGGGTGATTGAGGGGGAGAGGGTGGTGGAGATGTAGTGTTTATGGGGTCAGGATGAGTGATGGGGATGAGGTGGTTGAGGTGTGATGTTGGGAATAAAGGGGGGGAGGGGGATCAGGCAAGTGAGATGGACGAGGTAGTTGAGGTGTGGTACTGGGGCAAGGGGGAGGAGGTGAAAGGTGAATGAGGAGGAGGAGGTAGTTGTGGTATGGTTTGGGGGGAGTATAAAGTGGGTGAGGGGTAGATGGTTGGGTTGTGGTGTAGGTGGAGTCAGGAAGAAAGATAGAGAGGAGGTGTTTGAGGTGTGGTGTTGGGGTTGAGGAACAGGAGAGGAGGCGGTTGAGGTATGGTTCTAGGAAGTGCACCGCAGGTGAGGGATAACAGGTGGTTGTGTGTGATGTTGAAGTAGCAGGGTGATTTAGGTTGGATGGGGTTGGGAGGGCGTGCACAGGAAAATCACGAAATAGATCTGCAAGCAAACCTAGATAAACTGTTTTGTAAACTTATTACGGTAGGAATGACGAGGAAAAAAAAGGGTGCAGAAACTTGATGTGTCTTGTTCTTCCAACAACAGCAAATCTAGAGCTACGAGAGGTAGTTGCTTGCAGATTTTTAGGTCTGGCAAACTAGAGGCCTACTGACCTGTAATGCGGTCATGTGGTGTGGCTGCGGGTGTGCATGTGGATGGCTATACAAAGCAAGGTCTAGAGAACAACAAAGTAGTCGCACGCGCCGGTAGAGTACGGGATGTGGGCAGAGTACAGAGACCTGTGGCTTTATGCGCCCCTGTTTTCTCTCTCTCTCTCTCTCTCTCTCTCTCTCTCTCTTAACCGGGAACTCCTCAGTCCACCCAGTCACACAACACACCTCTATGCATACTTGCCCAGTAAACCCCAATTCCCCATACTTGCCCAATAAACCCGTTCTCTGGGCAAAGGCTTCAGGGCCTATTTCTCGGGGGTAGTGGCCTATCCCAAGAGCCTCTACATGTCACTACTTCGGCGCTAACACCCACCGTCCATATTGAATACATGCTAGGGCGTCTATTACAGGTCTGGTATACTGGTATTAGCTGGGGTATTTTAACATGTCGGCGGGTCTTCTGATAGATCAGAAAAGTCTGCTTTTATGAAATTCAAATCCTTAAACTTGCCCAGTAAACCCCAGTTGCCCATACTTGCCTAATAAACTCTAGTTCCCCATTCTTGCCCAATAAGCCCTAGTTACCCATACGTGCCTAATAAACCCCAGTTGCCCATACTTGTCAGGTAAGCTCAAATTCCCCTTTTTTTCATATTATAGTGTCCTGGTATAATGTATGCTATAATCCTCCTCAGAGAAGTACAGTATACACTGGTTCGTACAGCTGTCACTGCATCCTCACTTTTCGACATCACGCGCACCCTGATTATTACCCGACCTTGAAATAAGGCAGGATCGTCTGAGTGTGATAAAAGTGGCAAGGAACAGCAAAAAGATGGAGTGTGGTGAGTGGTAGGCAGAGCAACAGGTGGGGTCTGACGGAGAAGCACCTTGATCGGCGACCGATTTTCAGATTAGGCGGGATCGTTTGAATGTGATGAAAGTACCGGGGAACAGTACAATGATGGAGTGTTGCAAGCAGTTGAAGGCTGACAGAGATGGAGTGAAAGAGACAGGCAGAGAATCTATTAATCTGTGGCCAACTTTGAGATGAGGTGGATCGTCTTAGGATGATAAAGGTGACAGTGCACGGATTCCCACCCTGCAAATCACTGGTGTCATCAACTGATCTTACTTAACACAAGACAGCCACATATTTTTACATTGCCAGTTTAGATTCAGAATATCGTTAGGGAGGTATTTTCAGCAGCTTTTCGTCATATGTTTCTAAAAACGGGAAGAAGTTAATGTGATATTGAATAAAAGTCAGTACTAAAGTGAGAAAAATTGTAAGGTATCTTTTTGTCAAGGTCAGAATGAGGTGTCAGGCAGAAGAGAAATGGGTAGTTTACTGTAAATAGTATATTATTTATATTAAGTCCACGAAGTCAGTGGCAGCATGCAGTAAATATCTAATGGCTCTTGAACTCACCACAAACACACACTGGTATCATCGGGCTGGCCACTGAATCTGTGTATGCTACACACAATGCCCTGAACACTGGTTTATGACGACGGATACACCCGCGCCAGTGTTAGGCATTGAGCGGTGTGTGTGTGTGTGTGTGTGTGTGTGTGTGTGTGTGTGTGTGTGTGTGTGTGTGTGTGTGTGTGTGTGTGTGTGTGTGTGTGTGTGCAATTTAACTCAAAAGGTCTTCGTCTGGTTTTAACCAGACATTGTTCAGAGTTGGGAGTTTGCAAAGAAGTAAATCAGTTATTGTTATAACAATAGGTCAGAGGTCAAGACCTCATGTATAGGTCAAAGTTAGGCCTAGCAAGTCAGCATGCACAGTTTTTATTCAATTCCCACCAAAGTTAGTGGAATGGGTGGAGGTAAGGCATCAACGAACTTCGATTTTACGAACAATCAGTCAAAGGTTGAGGTCACATTGCAAGGTTTAAGTTTGATCCGTGTGTGAGGCGTGTGTGTGTGTGTGTGTGTGTGTGTGTGTGTGTGTGTGTAAATAAAACAACTAAAACAATTTTGATCTGATTTCGGCCAAATCTGATTGAAGGGATAAATAGCTGTCAAGAGATTATCAACATTTTTTTTCTTTTAAGAACTATGTCAAATGTGGAGATGGCAACGTCAACTTACTTAGATTTTTATCAGTTCTGACAAGATTGTGTGGAAATGTTTGGGGTCATCCAAGGATAAAAGGAATGCATTTTGATAACAGTTAGTCAGATGTTGAAGTCAGAGGAAAAGGTCAGTTGTCAGTCACAGGGCAAGATCAGAAGAAACAATTTTACTTTGGTTTAACTGAAACTTGTTGAAACGGTTGTATTGCGGTAAGAATGATGCACTTCCAAGTTCAGAGCATTCGGTTGAAAGTCAAAATTCTAGGGCAAATTCAGTGTTGTTTCATCAAATCATTGAGAATATATATATATATATATATATATATATATATATATATATATATATATATATATATATATATATATATATATATATATATTTATTTATGTGAGGAAGAAGGAACCAAAGGCCACGAGCCAGCAATAACTGTTCCCTCCTACAGAGAAACAAAATACAAGAGAGAGCCAAATTCAAGATCCAATCATTTTGAGATACCTGGACACACTGCGTTTGAAAGACTGGAGATCATAGGAAGCAGGAAATACAGACGGGGGGAGACAGTTCCAGAGTTGACCTGTTGCATAAATGAAGGACTGGGAGTAATGGTTAACTCTTGCATTAGAGAGTCGGACAGAAAAGGGATGAGAGTTTGCTGCTAGACGGGTGCTACGCGCCCGTCACAGAGGTGGAGGAATACATGCAGACAGTTCAGAGGAGCAGTGACCATTGAGGTAGCGATAGAAAAGAGATAAAGATGCAACAGTGCGCCAAAGAGACAGAGGTTGAAGAGAGTCAGTCAGAGGAGGAGAGTTAATGAGACGAAAAGCCTTTGACTCCACCCCATTGAGAAGAGCTGTATGTGGGGAACCTCCCCACACATGAGAGTTGTACTCCACACAGAGGCGGATTTAACCCGTGTATAGAGTCAACAATTGTGCAGGGGTAAAGAAGGAACGGAGTTGGCACACCTAATCTCTTAGAAGCCGATTTTACAAGAGACGTAATATGATCTTTCCAAGACAAATCCCGAGTAAATGAAACCCCAAGCAAGTTCAAGAGTGATGCAGGATTAAGCTGAATATTATTAAACATTAGTGGGTACACCTGTGGAAGATTTTGTCGGGTTGATAGGTGTAAGGGGGAGGCGGTGGCTCAATCGGTAGAGAGGTGGCCTGCAGTCCTAACGGACCCAGGTTCGAATCCCGGCTGGGGCAGGGAACAGTTTAAGGATTTGAATTTCATTAAATCAGGCTTTACTGATCTACCAGAAGACCCGCCGACATGTCGTAAAAATATCCCCGCTAATACCAATACACCAGTCCTGTATGAGACAGCCCTAGCATGTATTCAATATGGACGGTGGGTGTTAGCGCCGAAGAGGTGACATGTAGAGGTGTATGGTATGTAGGAGGACTGCTGGGCCTTGATAGCAGGCTGTGAAGCCTATGCCCAGAGTCGGACACATAAAAAAAAAAAAAAAAGAAAAAAGAACTTGGTCTTTGATGCATTAAAAACAACAAGATTTTTTACCCTAGTCAGAGATAAGAGCCAAGTCAGACATTAGGTGTGCCATAGCCTCATCCCCTGTTTGCTGAAGTAACTGCTGAGATGGGCGTTGCGGGAACCGAATGGAGAGGTGAAGGGTGGAGTCATCAGCGTATGAGTGGATAGGGTTAGATGTACAGCTTACAAGGTCATTGATGAATAAAAGGAAAAGAGTTGATGAGAGGACAGAGCCCTAAGGAACACAACTGTTGATAGATCTAGGAGAAGGACGATGGCCGTCTACAACAGCGGCTATAGAACGACCAGAAAGGAAGCTAGAGATGAA
Source organism: Coenobita brevimanus (assembly GCF_032717465.1). Classification (NCBI taxonomy): domain Eukaryota; kingdom Metazoa; phylum Arthropoda; class Malacostraca; order Decapoda; family Coenobitidae; genus Coenobita; species Coenobita brevimanus. The sequence continues at coordinate 15,467,723 of NC_136960.1, read as the reverse complement.
GGCACGGATAGAAGGATAGAAACCGTAAAAGGGTAGTTTGGAAATTGAAGATTTATGCCAGACTCGATCGAAAGCCTTTGATATGTCAAGTGCAATAGCAAAGCTTTCGCCAAAGTTCCGAAAGGAGGATGACCAGGAGTCTGAAGGGTAGGTGAGAAGATCGCCAGTGGAGCGTACCTGACGGAACCCATACTGACGATCAGAAAGAAGGTTGTGATGGGAAAGATGCTTAAAAATTTTTCTATTGAGATTTGACTCGAAAACTTTTGAGATACAGGATGTTAAAGCAGTTAGATGATAGTTAGAGGGTCGGGAATGGTCACCCTTCTTTGGGACCTGCTGAATGAGAGCAAACTTCCAGCAAGAAGGAAAGGTACAAGTTGATAGACAAAGGAGAAAGAGTTTGCCTAGGCAGTGTGTAAGCACAGAAGCACAGTTCTTGAGAACAACAGGATGGACTCCATCAGGCCCATATGCCTTGTTAGTATTGAGGCCTGTGATGGCAGAAAATACATCAGTTGAAGAAATTTTAATGTCAGCCATGAGGAAGTCAGAGGGGGGAAGTGATGGAGGAATAGCACCGGAATCGTCTAAGGTGGAATTGGAGGAGAAAGACTGAGCGAAGAGATCTGCTTTATCAGTAGAAGAAATAGCTACAGAGCCATCAGAGTAGAAAAGAGGAGGGAAGGATGATGAGGTAAAGTTGTTGGAAAGGTTTTTGGCAAGGTGCCAGAAGGAGTGAGAAGAATTCGAGTTGGGGAGTTGAGAGCATTTAGTACGGATGAAATTATTTTTAGTAGAGCGAAGAACAGACTTAGCACGATTCCGGGCAGAAACGTATAAAAGGTGTGATTCAGGGGTGGGTTGGCTTCGGTACCTTTTATAGGCCAAAAAAGTACCAAAACAATACCTCAGCTCCTAAACTACTTACCACATCACCCACAGATAACCAGATGTTTGACGTCCGAGTGAAAGTTGGAGTGAATTTATTACCTCATAAGAACGTATGGTTTCTCTTTATTACCGTACATAGAGTTATACAGAGTTAATGAAAATAAATATTATACATGGTGAGCCATTGCTTTGAAAAGGTTAACATCCCACACATTCAGGTAATCAGTTGGCTAATAGGTGCAACTCTCTTAATATCCAGTTGGTTAATATGTCTGAGGCTTGGGATTTACAGCTGGCTATGCTTAACGTTCATTGTTTACAGTCGGCTAATATATCTAACAGTTATGTTTAATATACTGTACACTACCCTAACAGTCACGTTCTGCTTGCAGTTTTCTTCCTTCATTCAGAATATACTTTTGGCAAACATGTCTCTCTTTCAGAACATAGAGTTGTGTTAATCACATTCAGGATTTACAGTTGGCTAATACGTTTGACAGCAGAACACCTTTCAATGATCCTTAACAGTGAACCTGTCTAGCATGGCTGCATCTGACTAGTACAGCTCGATTGATCTCTGGGATGCACATGCTTATTCGCCACAGCAAGGCAGTGTTCCATCAAAGAAGACCTAATATTCCACGCGTTCAGGAATGACATATGTCCCACGTTCAGGATTTATAATACCATATCCATCACGTTTGAATCACATTATCATTTACAATGAAGAATTACAATTGCCGTACACCTTTCCCGTTCAGGGCTTAAATTTGTATATCCCATGTTCAGTATATACTGGTGGTTTACATGTCTTACATTCATAATTACAATATTTTATCCATCACGAGTGTCATACAGTGTCATCCACAGTCAATACTTACATGACTGAAGCTACGATTGTAGCTGGCGGGGGGACATGTCAGCATTAGTGCCATTTAAATCATCATTCAAACCACACTGACACCAAACGTGTGACTGCTCCTGACTGGTCAGCATTAGGCTTTTCTATAGCATCGTCCTTGTCACACTGACTGAGTCAAGCTGGCTTGTCAGCTTCAAAGTAAGGCCAGCTTGTACAAAGTGCTTCACTCGCCAGATATTGGCATGATTATGATTATTAATCAAAAAATCATAATCCATGGCCGTGATTATAAATTTATAGTCAAATCATAATCAATTTCTTGGTAAGTTATATAATCATAATCTAAATTAATCAAAATTTACTCAGTAGTTAAAATCATAATCAAATCATAATAAAAAATTTACAAGCAATAATCGATGATTAAAATATGATTATTGTGATTATTTCTTAATTTCCATGTAACAATGTTACTCTCTTACAGTTTCTCCTTGATATACCAGCCAGTGCTGCCATACACATCACATACATGTTCCAGCATGCTTAGTAGGCGTGGTACCACTCTATATGTTTATACTGTACATGTCAGCCTGTTATGAGGCAGGCAGCTGGCTAGTTACCTCAGTAGTCAGTACTCACTTCCACTCGCCACTCCAGTCCCAGAGACTTAACCGTGCAGACATTTCTGTTGACTGTTACCATGGCCCCACTGGTTATACCTGACCATATTCATGGGTCATCTACAGCACTGTCAAGTGAAGTTAAAGTGCAACACTGTGACAAGTTAGTTGGTGGCAATGTTTGTTGAACTTCAAACTTCCATACCCACACAAAATCATTACAAGCTTTAACCGTGAAAATAAGATCCTCACAGTTGTTACAGACAGTGCCAGTAATATGCTGAAAGCTTTTGTGACACATCCTGGCATTGATGATCAAGATGCTGCTCAAGATTCTGTCAGTGAGAGTGAGGATGAAGAGTATGCCCTTGGCGTACCTACAGATAACGAGATCCTGGAGCTCTTGTCTGAGCTTGTTTGCTATTTTCTTCACAACTTACTAAATAATGTGAAGGATGGCCTGGAGGAAACTGGACCTGTATCAGAGGTCATTGGAAAAGCCTCTCGTCTCGAATCCCACATTCGCCACTCTGCTCTTGCTTCGAACATTCTTGAAGGTGAATGCAGACCCCAAGCCAAGAACTCTGGCAGATGGAACAGCAGTAATAAAATGCTTCGTTCTGTTCTCAGTATTGACCCAGCAAAGCTTGATCATCTGAACTACCCAGGAAAGCTGAACAAATACGAGCTTAACCTCATCACAGAAATCACTGACATCCTAACACCTTTTGAGGTAGCAACTCTAGCATGCCAAAGAGAGAATACTGTAACATCAAGTATGGTTATTTCATGTATTTGTGGACTGAAGGCTGAACTTCAACAACTATCACTTGTGTATAAGTCAAAGATGGTTACCACTCTCATGAGCTCTACTGACAGGAGGTTGAGCATCCATGAAGACACAGAGATATTTCAGCTGGCGTCCCTTCTAGATCCACGTTTCAAAATAGACTGGTGTTCACCAGACAAAGTTATGGTGGTGAAAGCTCTTCTGAATTCAAAAATAGTTGAAATTACTTCCAGTGATTCTAGCGAGACCAATGACGCGGCCGCCCCAGGAGCCGCACCCAAAACGAGGCCAAGCTGTTCAGGTTCATGGTCCCATCAAGCAGCCTTTAATACTTTAATGACGTAATCAGCCTACAGTTCATTCTTCTTCAAGTCACTCGTAATAAAATCGTCTGGCGGCAGCAAGATTAAACTAGTAAAGATCTCGATTGTCTTGAGTCTTAATGTAAACTGATATGCAACCCACCGACGAGAATAGGCGACTCTAAGGGGAATCCAGTTGTCGGAGAGTTGTTAGCCTAAAATAGCAAAAATTGTTTTAGTCATTAAAGGATTAATTGCATTGAAAAACTTTATTGTGGGTATTTGTGCTATCAGTAATTTATAGATCCTCGGTAATAGTAATGTATTTATCCTTCAGCTTAAACTGAAATGAATGAAAGGGTAACATTATGTAAGAATTGGCAGAAATGTAATTTAGGAATGCAGGGATGATGAATGTGAAAAATATATGTACTCGTATGTCGTGGCAAGTGTGTCTGGCCTTCACGAATAAAACGATGATATTTAAAAAGAACAGGCACGAAGATAATAATGGAAGAGAGACGAAAAGGTGATAGGAAGTTTATATTTTTTGTGTAATGCAAAGTGCCTATCCTTTACAAATGCGCCCTAGAGTAATAATGGTGATAGTAATAACGGTGATGGTAATTGTTCTGACAGTGATCATGACGGTGATATTGGTGTTTAGTGGTGATGACAGTGGTAGTTATAACTAATGTCAACAGTTGATCAGAGTGGTAATGATGATATTGTGGTAATATTGGTAGTGATTATTGTAATGACAGCGGTTGTGATGATGGTGGTAGTAATAATACTGGAGGTGGTGATAGTGGTTGATGGCGCTAATAATTATAATCAAAGTGGTATTGATGAAAGATGTGTAAAGTCATGCATTTTTCCTCTATCACTGCCAAGTTCGTCCATTAGTGTGACAGTAAATTTTTCTCAGTCTACATACATACCGCTATCTACAAAATATTGATTTGTCTCTAGATGTACCTGGTGGTGGAGAAACATGCATTCATGCGGTAACACGGATATAACTGGGCAGAGGTGTCCGGTTATTCATGCCTTAATGACCAAGGGCTTCGGCCCCAATGGTCAACAGGTAAAAAAAAAAAAATAAATAAAAAAGATGAAAACGTCCCTTTAATATAAACAGTCCTTAACTCGCCCTCCTAATTCACTAAAAAGAGAATGGTGGACTGTAGAAGTGCATTTCCAGCCAGCAGTCCACTGGGTTCATGTACAGATGAGCCTGGGGCCACAACAAAAACAGGTCTAGCTGTTTTTGTCCGTCATTCATATGTGCCCACTAGTACATCTATCTGTCTGTCTTCTTTCTATCTCCCTGTATATCTGTTTATTAGTTCTGGTTACTTTCCACCTGACTCATTACCCTGCCTTGTATTGGCCAGCTCCATACTGCCTTTATTGTCGCGTTTTCTTGTATTCTTGAATTCTCGTTAAATTGTGGCAGGAACTTCTTTCCTTCAGAATTAATCGATTCTGACCAAACCTGGACACAATGACCAGCCTATGACCTAGTTATGTCCGCAAGATTTTGGTTGCTAGGCAACTACTCGTTGCCTAGCAACGGCCCACTTATCCCCTCCGGGGCCCGTTTGTCCAGAAATCGTCGGTACCTACTTGCCTCTCCCGGCGCCATTTTTCCAGATTTCGAAAATCGATTTTTTTTTTCTTACCAAATTGGAGAGAAACTTCTGGCGCACCTGGCAACGCAATTTTTAGCATCTTAAACCCATCCTATGCATCGCAATGAAGCAAGAAACACTTCGCAAAATGACTGCATACACGCCGGAGAAAACATAGAAAGCGAGAGGGGGGGGGGAAGAGTCGCAGAAACAAAATATCCATATTTTCATCTCCCCCCTCAAAAAAAAAAAAAAAAAAAAAAAAAAACGCTCAAAGGTATACCCGTATTTTCACCTCCCAGAAAATTTCAGTGGTGCTGAAATGACTATACCTTTTCACCCTTAAATTAAAATAACTGAACTTCAGATTAAAACATCTGAAGTTTAATTTAAAACATCTGAAGTTTAATTTAAAATACCTGAAGTTTAATTTAAACATCTGAAGTTTAATTTACAACATCTGAAATGTATTTTAAAAGAACTTAAGATTATTTTAAAACAAACAGAATATATATAAATATATATAACTAATTGATGGCGGATTGAAACAACAGAACTATACTTGTATTAGACTTTAATTATGAACTCTAATTTTTATCAACTTAAGAATAGCAACTTAAAATATATGAAATGTTAGGTTAAAAATACATGTTTGATTTAAATTACTACATATTTTCTCCACAAAAAATGACTTCCAATTGTGCAGCTATTCCTTGTCTCTTAGTGCAATTACCGCACAAGCTATACAAGAAAAAACAAAAGATACATGATAATAAATTGGTATAGCTTGTGTTAAAATGAATAAAGAAAGCAAAATATGATTTATTACGAAATGGCAATTTTCCTTTGTAGCAAAAGTAAAGAAAACTCACTCAAAAGATACATGATAAAGAATATGTATTCCTTGTATGTCATGTTAAGAGAGATAAATCTAAAGTTCATATGATCTACTGTAATATCAAATGGTCATAACCTTTGTAAATAAAATTGTATGAAAATAATTTAGCCAGAAGATCCATGATAATTATTGGAATTCCTTGTATGTGTGATTTGTAATCTAAAGGACATTTCCTTTATACAATTTACATAAAAACATTCTGTCCAATGAAACATTCTAATGACTGGGTATTCCTTTCATGGTCATATGAAAAAAAACGAAAGCACAGTGTGATTTACAACATAAAGGTAGAAAAAATTACTGTGCATTGCCCTTGCTTGCGCAGTTAGACTGAAACATTTAATTGTCATCGAACTGAAGATCTTGGAGTTGCATCACACTAGGAAAATATTTTTGTACATGGTTGCAGGTTTTCAGACACAGCAGGAGTAGACTGTAGCACCAGTCGAGCAGGGCAGTACTCCCGAGGTGGATGGAAAGCTGATGACAGGGAGTGCTGGAGCTCCCGTTTCATCAGCCCTCAGGACTAGTTCCTGACCATCCCCCTTTGCTGAACTTTTTCAGTGTCTCAGTTACACAGAGAGTAGGCCAGCATGCTCTCCAGTACAAATTTCTCAACTATCTTCACCAAACTACATGCACAGTACACACTACACTTCCTATTCAAAATTTACCAAAAATGGCTTCGTTTTATCAAGCCTCGGAGTCCCCAGGGGGGGGGGACCATAAATGCCCCCACCATCTGCCCCTCTCCCGGTGACGACTCAAGGTGCCTGGAACCACTGTCTGACTTTCTTCTTCTTCATTTCTGCAACATTCGCGGCCTTTCCTCTAACTTTCGCTCTGTTGAGCACCACCTCTCCTCCTCTAAACCTCACCTTTTTCTAACGGAGACTCAGCTGTCTGAGGCAACTGACAGCAAACCCTTTTCTGTATCCTCCTACTTTCTCTATACTCATTTCAAAGCCAAAGGTGGCTGTTGTGTATATATACGCAACGACTTATCTTGCTCTCCTGTTCCTGAACTTGATTCTTCTGAATTCTCCACACTCTGGCTTCGGCTTTCCTGTCATTCTCTGACTAAATATATCTGTGCTGTTTACTTATCCCCTAATTCTACTGACTATCAAAAATTCTTCGACTATCTTACTTCAACGATGGAACACATTCTATCCATTTCTCCTTTCTCTGAAATCTCCATTCTTGGAGATTTCAATGTTCACCACCACCGTTGGCTCTCCTCTCCTTTCACGGATCCACCTGGTGAACAAGCCTACATCTTTTCTATCCTTAATGACCTAGAGCAGCTTGTACAGCACCCTACCCGTATCCCTGACCGCCTCGGAGAGAGCTCCAACATACTTGACCTCTTCCTCACAACTAATCCTTCTGCTTACTCTGTTAATCTTTTCTCTCCGTTGGGCTCCTCCGATCACAACCTTATTACCTTAACCTGTCCTATCACTGCGGTACAGCCTGTGGACCCTCCAGGGAAACGTCGTCTGTGGCATTTTGGAGCCGCAGACTGGGAGGCCCTCAGGCAGTACTTCTTTGATCTTCCCTGGAATGATTATTGCTTCCATGGCCGTGAGCCATCTGAGTGTGCCTTGCGCATTACGGAGGTTATTCTCTTGGGCATGGAAGCATACATTCCTTTCTCATATCCTTTGACTAACGCAAGAAAGCCTTGGTTTAATCACGCTTGTTCTAATGCTGTCCGCAACAAGGAGAGGGCCTACAAAAGGTACCGGAGCCAACCCACCCCTGAATCTCATCATCTTTACATTTCTGCCCGGAATCGTGCTAAGTCTGTTCTTCGCTCTACTAAAAATAATTTCATCCATACTAAATGCTCTCAACTCTCCAACTCGAATTCTTCCCGCTTCTTCTGGCATCTTGCCAAAAATCTTTTTAACAACTTTACCTCATCATCCTTCCCTCCTCTTTTCTACTCTGATGGTTCTGTAGCTATTTCTTCTACTGATAAAGCAGATCTCTTCGCACAGACTTTCTCCTCCAATTCTACCTTAGACGATTCCGGTGCTGTTCCTCCATCACTTCCCCCCTCTGACTTCCTCATGGCTGACATTAAAATTTCTTCAGTTGATGTATTTTCTGCCATCACTGGCCTCAGTACTAACAAGGCATGGGCCTGATGGGGTCCCTCCTGTTGTTCTCAAGAACTGTGCTTCTGTGCTTACACCCTGCCTAGGCAAACTCTTTCATCTTTGTCTGTCAACTTGTACCTTTCCTTCTTGCTGGAAGTTTGCTCTCATTCAGCCAGTCCCAAAGAAGGGTGACCACTCCCAATCCTCCAACTATCGTCCAATTGCTTTAACGTCCTGTATTTCAAAAGTTTTCGAGTCAATTCTTAATAGAAAAATATTAAGGCATCTTTCGTATCACAATCTTCTTTCCGATCGTCAGTATGGGTTCCGTCAGGGACGCTCCACTGGCGATCTTCTCACCTACCTTTCAGACTCCTGGTCATCCTCCTTTCGGGACTTTGGCGAAAGCTTTGCCATTGCACTTGACATCTCAAAGGCTTTCGATCGAGTCTGGCATAAATCTTTAATTTCCAAACTGCCCTCCTACGGTTTCTATCCTTCTATCTGTGCCTTCATCGCTAGCTTCCTTTCTGGTCGTTCTATAGCCGCTGTTGTAGATAGCCATCGTTCTTCTCCTAGATCTATCAACAGTGGTGTTCCTCAGGGCTCTGTCCTATCACCAACTCTCTTCCTTTTATTCATCAATGATCTTCTAAGCTGTACATCTAACCCTATCCACTCATACGCTGATGACTCCACCCTTCACCTTTCCATTCGGTTCCCGCAACGCCCATCTCAACAGTTACTTCAACAAACAAGGGATGAGGCTATGGCACACCTAATGTCTGACTTGGCTCGTATCTCTGACTGGGGTAAAAATAATATGGTTGTCTTTAATGCATCTAAGACTCGGTTCTTACACCTATCAACCCGACAAAATCTTCGACAGGTATACCCACTTATGTTTAATAATATTCAGCTTAATCCTGCATCATCCTTGAACATGCTTGGGGTTTCATTTACTCGGGACTTATCTTGGAAAGATCATATTACATCTCTTGTAAAATCTGCTTCCAAGAGATTGGGTGTGCTAAGCTGACTCTGCTCTTTCTTTACCCCTGCGCAATTGTTGACTCTATACAGGGGTTTTATCCGCCCCTGTGTGGAGTACAACTCTCATGTGTGGGGAGGCTCCCCACATACAGGTCTTCTCAATAGGGTGGAGTCAAAGGCTTTTCGTCTCATTAACTCTCCTCCTCTTACAGACTCCCTTCAACCTCTGCCTCTTCGCCGCACTGTTGCATCTTTATCTCTTTTCTATCGCTACTTTAATGGTCACTGCTCCTCTGAACTGTCTGCTTGCATTCCTCCACCTCTACTACGGGCGCGTAGCACCCGTCTGGCAGCAAACTCTCATCCTTTTTCTGTCCAACTCTCTAATGCAAGAGTTAACCGTTACTCCCAGTCTTTCACTCATGCAACAGGTCAGCTCTGGAACTATCTCCCTCTGTCTGTATTTCCTGCTGTCTATGATCTCCAGTCTTTCAAACGCAGTGTGTCCAGGCATCTCAAAATGATCGGATCTTGAATTTGGCTCTATATTGTATTTTGTTTTTCTCTTGGAGGGAACTGTTACTGCGGGCTCATGGCCTTTGGTTCCTTCTTCCTCGCATAAAAAAAAAAAAAATCATTGGCGTGATGGCTGATATGGCATTATCAATGCAGCGTTCAAGATATTGCAATCTATGTTCTGTCTGTGTCATACCCTCTGGGGAAGTGTTCATCATGGAAGTAGAATTAGCTGCCAGATCGCGTTTCATAGTGGCTTTCATGATGCTCCAGTACTCTTCAATGGGGTTTAGTGGAGCACTATATGGGCTCGCCCATAATATCTCTACACCGAAGAACTCCTCTTCCTCAACAACACTCTCAAGGCCAGCATGAACGGGTGCATTATCACAAACAACAACAATGCTGTCAAGAGGCTCAGTAATTGTGCGGAGCATTCGTCGCAGCCAATCCTGACAGTCTTCCTTCTTGTAGCTAATCCTCCTGCGTTCCCAGTAGACGATGCCATGCTGTGAAATTCCACCGAGTATATGTATGTTTTTTCCTTTTGATGTAGGACTTTTCACCATGCAGCGAACTCCCTTACGTGCACGCCCCTGAGATCGGCGCAGGAAAAGATTTACATTCGTTTCATCATTGTATACTACAGTTTTCCAACGTCCAATCCTATTCATCAGTTTTTCCACATAGTCCTTCCGTTTGTGTTTATTTGCCTCGGAGTTCGCAGAGACAGGTTCTGGATGTACCATTTTCACTGAGTACATCTGACCGTCCAGATACTTGTGAACCGTGTTAGTGCTCACATGAATGCCAGTTTCATTAGCAAGCCTGTCAGCAATCTCCTTCAGTGTGATAACTGGGTTTTCTTCCACATATTGTATCATCATGTCGATGTGCTCTTGGCGAATGTTTGCCTGACGATAACCACCGCGCTTTTTTACTGGTTCATCTGCTCGATGTATCCACCCATATGCAATAGAAACCGCGATACCATTGGCTATTGCAACAGATCTCCAGTCACTACCGTTCTCAGCTGCCACTAAGATTCTTTTTTTTAGCTTCACCGGTTGTGTCAGTTTTGGAGTACTTGCCGCGTTTCGTACCAGCCTTCACTCCTCTTCTCCTCTCTTCTTGAGTGCTGGTACAAATATCATCCTCGTCCGAGGTATATTCGTTCCCACCTGGTGCCATACTGCTGTAGGGAAGAAAAAACAGATCATAAAACAAATTGTTTAACAAGTACCAAATTTAATGTATTAATGAACGCTGGTTCCTTGGCCGGCGCTGGCCATGTAGTTGCACAATTGCTTGACCAGAGTAGCCAATAATTTTTTGCCAAGTTCTGGACACATGGGGCTTTTTTCGCGCACTATCAGCAAGTCAACTCCCGTCACTGCGTGCCATGTCAGTCTCCCTGAAGATCTCGTTTCCTTTAAATGCTGAAAAGAGAAAACGAACTTCCGAAAGCTAGTAAAAATAATAGTTCGAGACTTTAAAATGGAAGACGTTCTTGTAAAAAAATTATGCCTAACCAACCTCATCTAACCGTTACTCCCAGTCCTTCATTTATGCAACAGGTCAACTTTGGAACTGTCTCCCTCTGTCTGTATTTCCTGCTTCCTATGATCTCCAGTCTTTCAAACGCAGTGTGTCCAGGTATCTCGAAATGATTGGATCTTGAATTTGGTCCTCTCTTGTATTTTGTTTTTCTCTTGGAAGGAACAGTTTTTGCAAGCTCGTGGCCTTTGGTTCCTTCTTCCTAGAATAAAAAAAAAAAAGATTAGGTTAGTTAGGTTACGATAATAACCAATACAAAACGTGTGATTGTGCACGCAAAAAACGCCATGTATGTATCCAGAATATGACAAAATACATGATACTCTGGCCAAGCAGGTTCGGCAAGTAGCCTAGCCTACATGGCTGGCGCTGGCCATGAACAAGGAGCCACTTCCCTATAGATATACTGTAGGCTTATATGTATAGATATGCTCACTGAGTATATTCACTTGAAAAAAACAATCCAAAACATAAGAGCAAAATGAAAGAAAATACACGCACAAAATGTATACAAACCTTCTCTGACAGAGCCCTCCTCGTCTCTGATTTCCCGCACAAACCGTGAGCCAGTCAGAGCGCTGCACAGCTGGAGGACTCATTTTGTATTGGCTTACGGAATTAATTAACAAGTAATTACCTTAGCACTGAACCTATGATATGCTGCTGTATTTATTTTTATCTGCAATCTTCATTAAAATATTAGTTTTCTTTTAAATTAAATTTCAGTTCGTTAAAATTACATTTCAGATGTTGTAAATTAAACTTCACTTATTTTAAATTAAACTTCAGATGTTTTGAATTAAACTTCAGGTATTTTACATTAAACTTCAGATGTTTTAAATTAAACTTCAGATGTTTTAAATTAAACTGCAGTTGTTTTAAATTAAACTTCAGTTGTTTTAATTTGAAGTTCAGTTATTTTAATTTGAGGGTGAAAAGGTGTAGATAATTATGTATTATGAACAAAATCAGTACTTAATATGGAAGGTTTCATTAAGAAAGTATGATTTCTCACATTTTTTGATGTTTATTCTGTTTATGCAAGTATACAGTTATTTCTGTTGTCAGGGTTGTTTAGTCTGTGACCAAAGTGAGGCGAGAGATGGTATTTTTAGACACTAACCAGATAAGGATTCTCCTTTGTGTGTACTAGCTGAACCGCAGCGACCCACTTACAGCTGGCCATCGACTCGTACCGGCTTGTTTCTTTATGATTTACCACGGCACTCATTATCCTGTCATTCATTTACTTGTCACATCACCCCCACTAACTTCTTCCCTCTTCAAACAACATTAAGACTCGTGGTGGTCAAATACGTGATTCCCTGGACGTGGTGTTGATGGTCAGCGACATAATGGTATCAGATGGTGTGACCATATACCACTCTATTTGACACACCCGGCAGCAACAGGCCACAGGTAACTCTGAAGTCTGCCTGTGTCGCTAATTTACCCACCCACACACTGACATGCAGAGTCTGCCTGTCGCGAGTTCTGTCGCTAATGTACGTATACAAACAGTGCCATGCTAAGTCTGCCTGTCCCGGCTCATGTAAAAAATGTACCCACCCATACACACTGTCATGCTGAGTCTGCCTGTCCCCGCCCGTGTCGTTAATGTACCCACCCTTAAACCTTACCAACCAACACACAGGGTAAGAAATAAAGGTGGGAGTTAGTGGGCGCGCACTCGTGACATGACGGAGCACTTTCAACGGGTGGCTGGAGTATGTTCCAAGATATCGCTAAGAAGGAATGTGTACTCATATTAAAGAAATGATTGTCCCACAGCTGTAACTGAAGGACGTTTAAAAAGAGTGAATGTACTGTTCGTGAGATGGAGCGAGAGTTTAAGAGGTTTGAATTATGTAGGAATGATTATGTGGCCCATTGCTTTGTGTGTTTTGTTTGTTTGCACTGCTTTATTCCTTTTATTTCTTTGTTTTCGATCCTGCCTTATCCCATCTCTTTGTAAGGAATAAGGATTGGTATGATGATGTTGATGATGATGATGATGTTTTTGTGGTTGCTGTTGTTATGCCATGCACTGAGTATACTCACCTCTAAACACAGTCACAGGCTACAAGAAAGCCATGTTGTTTTGGTACAGAACTGTTTTCCTTTGTTGAACCAGATTTGGTCGTTTTACTCTTGACCTGTATTTTCTTAAAAAAAAAAGAAAAAAAGAAAAAAAGCTTATTTATATTGTTTGTGGTCGCTGATTTAGGTGTACCGGTTTTATAATGTTTGTTTTTGGACAGTAAAACAGACTTACTAATTTTGTACTTTGCACTTGATAAGCCATATCTATTAATTTTGTACCCCTCCCTACTATTTCTAATGGAGATTTGTTCATTGTTCTCTACTGTTTCTTAGCGATTACTTCAGTAGATTTGATAATTTTATTCCATTCCCTTTTGTCACCAAAGTGATTTTTATTTCATAACCTTTTTCTGCTACTGTCAAACTTTGCATTCATCCCTGCTATCCCCAAGTAACTCAGTTTGGGATAACCTGCAGAAAGAGTGTTGACCTCTTCACTAGTATGTTGTGGTGAAGACAATGAAGACGGAGGAAGGGGATAGTGGCAGACTAGGAGCAAGAGAGAGAGAGAGAGAGAGAGCGTGTGTGTGTGTGTGTGTGTGTGTGTGTGTGTGTGTGTGTGTGTGTGCCCTGAGGTTGGATTAGGGCAGATGTATGACGTCTTCTTCCGTGTCTCTAGTGCTGATCTAAATTTTTCCACAACAACCCACAATTATCTGATTTGCCACGTGAATCATGACCCTCTCGTCAGATCCGATGACGTGCGGCGCCTCCAGCATACAGCGTCCTTATTACCCTTATTATCCAAATTCAGTGGAACTATTATTCCGGATTTAAAGTCCCACTCGACACGCCAACAGATTCAACCGAAATTTTGCAATACTCATCATTTAGCAGCCATGTGGCCTTATTGACTGGTGTGTTGAAATCATTAAGCCCCATAAGTCACTACCGGTATACACACACACACACACACACACACACACACACACACACACACACACACACACACACACACACACGAGGGATGAGGAAGGCTGATATATTTTGGGAAAAGTGTTGCTGAAATGTTATCATTTAGTCCTTACGTCAATGTGTGCAAAAGCAACACCCTTCTACCCCGCCCCCCACCCTCCCTTACATGCATGCACTGAGCCCCTAACGCACATACACACTCCCCAGTCACTGCCCGCCACAAGCACAAACCCCCCAAACACACATTCATTAGCCGTGTGTGTGTGTGTGTGTGTGTGTGTGTGTGTGTGTGTGTGTGTGTGTGTGTGTGTGTGTGTGTTACCCCAGCAAACAGTGGTGAGGGATGGAGGTATTGTTTCCCACGGTCAACACCACCACCTTCCAGGTTAACAGTGGGACTTAAAACAGAGGAAGGAGGACAGATTGCACTCGCCTTGAGAGAGCTTGTTTAAGGAAGCTCCCTAACATCTCTTCGCAAGTGATTTGTTTTGCTTATTATTATACTTTACTATCGTTTTTTGTGTTGTTTAAACAATTTTAATATCGCCATACTCTGCCTAAATAAGGTGCACAGTTATATTAACCTGCCGGATCAAAAAATAAATAACTGACGAAGAAGTGTTTGGGAGCCTTCTTACAGGACGAGCATTCGAGCCTCAGTAAATGTTGTGGTTAAGAAGGCGAGCTGTAGGCCCGACTGATATGATCTATGCTGGTGTAAGAGCAACCAAGCACGCGCGGGCACACACACACACACACACACACACACACACACACACACACACACACACACACATACACATACACAATGTCGAATTATTTTTCTTTCTCTACCAAGTGGTGACATGTGGAGGTGTGGGAGGTCTAAAGGGCCTTGGGATAGGTCACTGCCCCCGAGAAATAGGCCCTGCAGCCTTTGCCCAGAGTCGGATACGTAAAAAAAAAAAAAAAAAAAAAAAAAAAAAAAAAAATCTGTTCTGTCATGAGTTTCCTTGCACTAAGCCCAGCAGTCTGAGCAATATCATTTTCTCCGCGCTGGGTACACAAGAAATTTGCCACGTATACTCATTTCAACCTTTCAGTTCTATGACACTAAAATATTTTGTTTTGGCTAACACCAAAATTGTATTAAGCTGATACAAACCCCAATATTCAAAGAAAAATTTGTATGCTCCACAATCATATTCAGTAATTTCACTCACTACTTCAGCTATAAGGAAATAATCTAGAAAACGCAATAGCATATTTTATACGCTTTAACCGAAGAGAATGTGGGCCTGAGGGATATCTTGCTAATTATCCCGCTAAACATCTCCTGTGCTGGATACTTTCGCCATGACGATACAGTAGACAGTTCATTAGTGAATGAAGAGAGGGTAAGAGGTGAGGCGATGTACACTGAAAACATCAATCGGAAGGTAGAATGAGAGAAAATACTTTTTTTTTTTTTAATTACAGAACAGAGGAAGGAAAAATTAAACAAAAAAATATTCCATACACCTGATTACTGGGTCCTCCATTCATAAAAAATCTGTAGCAATTACACTTGAACAGCTGTAGGTTTAAGTTTAGGATGAAACAAAGCTGGGGAAGCGAGTTCCAAAGAGATGCAGTTAAGGGAATAAAATATTTCTGATAGGCGGAAGCTCTGCAATATGGCAGTGTGACATTCCAGTCATGAGCGCTACCAGTTGCCTGTGTAGCAGAGGGAAAGGCATGGAGAGGTGATATAATGGATGCGATTTCGTCTGAGCATTTGTCATAATAGTATCTGTAAAATAATGCAGGCGAGGCAACATTTCTTCTTACCTGTAAGGGAGGTAGTTTAATTGTAATAGCAGGGTTATTAATAATTCTAACAGCTTTGTTCTTAATTATGTCTTGTTGCTTTAGTGCAGCCTACCCACATCTACTCCACAAAGGTGAGCAATATTTCAGCTGGTAGCGCACATGACTCTTATAAACTATAGCCAACTTCTCGTCAGTGAACAAGCTACGAACTCTGTACAATAATCCAAGTTTCTTTGAGGCGGTTTTAGCAAGTGATCTGACATGAGAGGCCCAACTGAGGTCATTGTCAAGTGAAACACCGTGAATATCAATACTTTTGGAGACAGAAATATTAGTAGCATTAAAGGTAATATAAGAATCTGGTAATATCTGTCTATTAGTAAACTGTATATTTTTGGTTTTACTAGCATTAGCCTAAATGAGACAAGTTTATTTTGTGACCATTCAGTAATCCTAGATCTGTCATGGTTTATGGAGATGGCTGTACTGAGTTGCGAGTTAGAGATGTTACGTTTATTGTCGTGAGATTCTTTAGTGTCTCAATCTGTGTAAGTGTAATTTCCAATTTTTTATGCCACTACGGCGCACCGAGTAGTTCAAATATCAGGATATTTGTTTTGATGAGTGATGGCGCCGGTATTTTCTACGGTCAACTACGCCATCACTAGATGCTGGTAAGGTGGTAACCCTGCGGCATCTCTTCATCACATGTTCAACCTTCCCCCCCCCCACACACACACACGCACGCACACAAGCTTCATCACTGGTATCCCAAAACACGGCTGGGAAAGTGGTATCTGTGAACAAGAATGTGATGGAGAAAGGGCTGCCGGTGCCCTTTTCCTGTGTCGTAAATCAGGCCAAGCGTTAAGCTCTAACATACAGCAAAACAAAGGCGATATGTAGATTGAGAGAGAGAGAGAGAAAAAGAGAGAGAGAGAGAGAGAGAGAGAGAGAGAGAGAGAGAGAATTTTGTGAATAATTACTGGCACGTCTGTAGCCAGAAGAACATTGGAACCTTTATAAAACAGCCGGGATTTGAACTTGCCCCATTCGAGTCTCGGTTCACTTCTTCATCCATTTGCCTACCGTCACCTCCAGTGTGAGGTTTAGAGTACCGTGTTTCCCTGAGGCGAGAGAAGGCAGGGGTCGTGTTATGGTTTTACACCGACCCTTTCACGTGTTGTGCTGACGGCCGGGGTTTGGGGTCGGGGCGAGACCGAGGCAAGATAAAGGAAAGAGATGGGAGCGAAGGGGAGACTGGGAGACGATGGGCGATATGGAACGACAAGGACAAGGCCAGATAAAGAAGCTACTGGGATAACTGTGGGACGGAGAAGGGAGAAAGTAATTATTGATTCTAAAAATAAAGGAGAAATGTGAGAATAAGGTATAAAATCTACCCAACATAGTCTTTTGCGTATTGTCGTGACAAATGTCTAATCTTTTTTCTTTATTCCTGTTGAAGGAACTAAAGATACTGTCTTGTCAGTAGTCTTTCTATTCAGGGAATGGCAGCTCTATAATGGTTTCTTTAGTTCAAGAAATATAGAAACTGTACTTGACAACTGGAGGTTATAGGAGGAACAGATGGACTGAAGAAAATTGTACCGGAACTGACCAGTGTGGAAAAGAAATGAGAAAGCTGTATTGTTATTTTACTTGAATGCAGCTACCAGACATAGTACGGTACCTAAAACAGTCAGGGTCCGAAACATCATCTCATTGCTTACCCCAACCCACATACTCATCCTGCTATCATACCTCAACAATGTTACAAAGCTGATTATATTCATTATCGCTCGCCTTAAGCAAGGCGAGGTGATACAGTTTTTGTCATTGTCTCACTGTGTGTAGATGAATCTGTTCTCAGAATGTTTCGAAAATTTGTGAAATTTTCACCAAACCTTCAGGTAATAGCAACTATGTGGATATACAGACGTTTATTATTTTTGATGCGGATTTGATCAAAGACGACCAAATGCCAGCCGCCATGTATTTTTTAATATGGATTGGCATGTTTGGAAACGTGGTGACCTAATTCTGTAGAGTTTTACGAGTTTTCTTCTAATTTGGTTTGTAACTTGTACCTTAGCCAGCAACATATTTTAGCGGGGGATTAGCAATGGGCCCCCGTATGCATTCGTTTAATTTTTACTATGGATTGGCTTTTTGTGAAATGCGGTTGCGATTTTATTTTCGTCTGCATTAGCAAGGCGAGGCGATATAATATTCATTTGTGTGTGTGTGTGTGTGTGTGTGTGTGTGTGTGTGTGTGTGTGTGTGTGTGTGTTCTTACCTAATTGTTCTTACCTAATTGTATCTTTACAGGAATGAGTCAAGCTCGTACTGTCCCGTGTCTTAAACCACATTTATCGTACACATCCTTAAATTTGTGAATTGTTTTGGCACACACTATTTCATTCGGTAGTGCATTCCATTGATCAATTGCTCTGTTTGGGAAACTGAATTTCCTTACGTCTTTATCACCTCTCTTCTTATGCAGTTTTTTGCAGTGTCCTCTTGCTGATGCTTCTCCATATGTTAAGTAATCATTTATGTCTATTTTCTCCTTTCCTGATATGCATTTATATAACATTATCATGTCACCTCTTTTCCTTCTCTCCTGTAGTGTTGGTAGATTCAGTTTATTTAGTCTTTCTTCGTAGCTTAAGTCCCTTAAGCTTGGTATCCATCTTGTAGCGGCCCTTTGAACTTTTTCAATCTTGTCTATGTGCTTTTGAGATGAGGACTCCAGACTACTGATGCATATTCCAGGGTTGGTCTAATGAATGATGTTATTATCCTTCTTAGCATGTCTTCATTTATGTATGTGAATGCTATTCTCATATTTGCAAGCAGTGTATACATGTTCCGTACCTTCTCGCTGATGTGGTCAGCCGGAGTTAGTCTGTTATTGATAATCACACCTAGGTCTTTCTCTCTTTCTGATGTGTATAGGGTTTTATTTCCTAACTTATAATCCCAATCAGGTCTTTTTCCACTTTTACCAAACTTGATTACATGACACTTGTCCTCATTGAATTCCATTTGCCATGTACTACTCCATTCATGAAGTTTATTTAATTCTTCTTGTAGCTCTTTACAAGAGTCTGTGTTAGTAATTCTCCTTTGTATTTTTGCATCATCTGCAAACATATTCAGAAAGCTCTCATTTCCAGTGTTACTGTTTATATCATTTATATACACTAAAAACATGATTGGTGCCAGCACTGAACCCTGTGGTACTCCACTAGTCACTTCTTTCCATGATGAGTAGTTTCCTCTTAGTACTGTCCTCATTTCTCTTTTTATGAGAAAGTCTTGCATCCAACAAAACAGTTTGCCTCGAATTCCTCCTTGATGGTACAGTTTCCATAAAAGTCTTTGGTGTGGTACTGTGTCAAAAGCTTTCTTGAAATCTAAATAGATACTGTCCACCCATCCTTCCCTTTCCTGTATTGTGTTTGTTACTCTGTCATAGTAGCTCAACAGATTCGTAACACATGATTTTCCTTTTCTGAAACCAAACTGTTTTTCTGTTATCATACTGTGTTCTTCTAGATGATTTACCCAAGCTTTTCTTATAAGTTTTTCTAATACCTTGCTTACAACACTGGTCAGTGATACTGGTCGGTAGTTGAGTGGATTTTGTCTATTTCCTTTCTTGAATAAGGGGACAATATTTGCTTTTTTCCAAATATCAGGTAGTTTACCTTAACTCAAGGATTTCTTGAAAATTAAAAATAATGGTTTACATAACTCCTTTGCACATTCTCGTAATACCCAACATGAAATTTCATCAGGACCACTTGCTTTTCCTCTGTCTAATTTACTTAACTCCTCCTGTATTACTTTTTCTGCTATTTGTATATCTGGTAGTATGTGTGGACATGCGTGTTCCACATACTCCGTCTCAAAATTTTTTTCTTCTGTAAAAACTAATTGGAAATTCTTATTTAGTGCTTCACAAATATCTTTCTCTTCTGTATAAGTGATTCCCTCGTCCGTAATGGATTGTATTATATCTTTTACTTTAGTTTTGCTTCTGATATAGCTGTAACACAGCTTTGGTTGATCACTACTTTTATTTATTATATCCTCCTCAAACTGTTTTTGGGCTTCCCTCCTTATTCTTGTATAGTCGTTTCTTGCCTGTTTGTAATTATTATACGCCCTTTCACTATTGTGTCTTCTGTATCTATTCCACGACAAATCTCTTCTTTCTTTTGATTTTTTACATTCTGTATTGAACCATTTCTGTATTTTCTTATCTGCTTCTTTGTGCTGTGGGATGTACTTCTGGACTCCTATTTCATAAAAGTCACAAAATTTTTTATATACAGCATTTAAATCTTGTCCTCTAAGCTCATTTTCCCAATCAACTTCTAAGAAATACTTCTTTAGGTCTTGATAATTTCCCTTTTTATAGTTTAGGCTCTTTTTGTAACTATCATTGCTGTTTACTATGTCATATGCTATCCTGAAGTTATAATTTAGTACTGCATGATCGCTTTTGCCGAGTGGAGGGTGATATATTAAACTGTCAATATCATTTTCTTGCCTTGTACATATTAGATCTAGCACTGAAGGTACATCAAGCCCTCTTTTTCTGGTGGTTTCCCTCACATGTTGCGTTAAGAAAATCTCTTGTACGAGATCCAGGAGCTTTTGATCCCAACAGCTTTCTTGGCTATTTATATCTAGAGTATTCCAATTTATATTTGTATTGAAGTCCCCAGTTAGCATAATTCTTTCCGATTTCTCTTCCATTTTATGTAGCAATGATCTTACACTCTGAATTGTACTCTCTGCCAGGTCCTCATATTCGTCTCTTTCCCATGTGTTTGATCTGGGTGGCATGTACAAATTGGCTACAATTACTTTACCTTCAGATGTGTCGATCTCTACTGCAATCAGTTCTACTTGTGATGGTATATCTAGTTTTATTTCCTTGACCTTTAGATTTTTCTTAGTTAATATTATAATTCCTCCTCCTTTTTTTAAATATCTGTCTCTTCTCCATATATTGTATTCCTCTAAGTTTAGTATGTCATTTGATATCCTTGGTATTAATTTTGTTTCAGTTAGGCATATTATTTGTGGTTCATTTTCTCTGACATAATCATTCATCTCTAGTAATTTTGATACCATTCCATCCACATTTGAGTACATCAACTTTATCATCTTGTTTATATACTTGTCATGACATGGTTCTACTACCTTCCTCCTTTTTCTTCCATCCTGTTTGTGTACCACTTTCGTACCTGCAATTCTATTACTTTGTAAAAAAAATTTCTTCTCCTCTTCTGATCTTCCCTCATTTTTTGTTTTTGCTTCCTCCCTTTTCTCTTTCAGTAATTCCAGTTCCTCTTGTGTTAGGCATCTTTTTATCCATACATTTTTGAACTCCTCTTCTTCCTTAAGATTCTTTGCATTTTTCAGTATCTCTTCCACAGTGTTTACACTCTGGAAAGTCACCTTTAGAGGTCTTGTCTTGCTTTTCTCGTATTTCCCTAACCTTTTGTGTTCCTCTATGTCTTTACTACAGATTTCCTCTGCTACTTCTTTCAGTAAGCTCATTACATTTGCCATCTCCTTTTTGTCTCTTGTGATCTTGTTTTTAACTTCATCCTCTTCTATACCAGTGATTACTATTGATTTGTTTATCTCTACTGAATCTCTGACTAATTTTGGATTGTTTTGGATTATTCTTTTCACCTCCTTTTTAATGCTTTTTTCCTCCACCCTTGTTTCTAAGTCTTTCTTTACTTTCACCATTTCAGCATACGTGGTTTCTACATCATTTTTGTAGCTTTGCACAGCTTCATTTACTTGTGTTATCTTCTCCTCAATATCACTGCTCTGGTCAATAAGACTGCTAACTTGCCTAATTGTCTCTGTGTCATTTTTGAACTCTTCCATAACACTCTCGTGATTGACTACTGTACTTGCCATTTCACTCATTTTCTTCCTAAGTGTACTCAATTCCACGGTTAGTTCACTGATGGTTGTGTCTTTCTTATTGGCCTCCCTTCCTAGTTTTTCTGTTTCTTCCTTTTGCAAGTGCATCTGCTTCTTTATTTAATCAATTTCATTTTTGAAAGCCATTTCTAGTTTGTTTACACGTTCAACCAGTCTATTGTGGGTCTCTACTTCAACCAGTTCTTGGTAGAAATCATCATTTTGCTTTTTACCTTTATCCCTTTTCTTTTCTAAATTTGTTTTACTGAAGTATGTATCCATTTTGCAATACTTAAAGTGCAAAGCATATACTTACAATCTCCATCTTGTTGTAGTCTAAACAAACCTCAGAGATGACTCAGCGTATTCTTTCGTCTTGGTTCTATTTCCTGTTTTTACAAGTCTTGTTGAAACTTATTATTTTTTTCCTTTTTATAATGAACAATCATTTAGTCCAACCTGGTACTGAGCTTGACTCATACAAAGATACTATTTAAGTAATGCCACTGGCCGTGATGATTTGGTATGGAGCGCCGGTGTCACACGTCCGCCTAGGTTGAATCCCTGTGTGTGTGTGTGTGTGTGTGTGTGTGTGTGTGTGTGTGTGTGTGTGTGTGTGTGTGTGTGTGTGCCTTTTGCCAAAATATTTCGACTTCAAATTTGGCCGGTAGGTAACTTGTACCTTAGCCAATAGTATATTTTGGTGGGCGATTAGCATTCGATCCTCGAATGCTTTTGTTTTATTTGGAAGCAGCAATAATCCGTCTATCTATCTATCTATCTACCTGTCTGCTTTTTTACCCGTAATCCCGGAGGAGGTGGCCTTAACCCTGGTGGAGGTAGCGACAAACATCACCACCATATCACCCTGTCCTCCGGCAGCAGGATGCCCTCCTTCTAAGTCACACCACCCATATACATAGACCTCCTCACCAGCTAATAAAAGATGTCTTCGGGCTGAAAAGATCAGTAGATTTTGTTTTTAACCTCTTCATATGAGAGGTGTTTTCTCAGCTGTGTAGAATTATCTGGTGATAGGAAGAGTGTGGTTAAAAAGACGTAACCGTAGTTATGGGATCAATGTTTTTTTCTCCCTGCCCAACACATCCCCACCGTCATACCTCTTCACTCCCCCAGACATGATAATCTTTCCTGCCTCACACCCCAGCCAACATCCCCTTCCCCCAGATATCCAGATGTAATTTTCCCTGCCTATACAGGGTGTTTCAAAATGATGGACCTGATTTGAAATTGCTATATCTCTGCAACCATGAACCGTCCATGAATGAAACTCTTACCATTTGAAAGGGTGTGGCATAGAGTTTCAAATAACCACCGCTAGATGCCTCTCCCAGCGCACCTGCAGGTTCGACGTTTTCAAAATGACACACTGCTTCAACGTTGGATAGGTCACACGGGACCTCAAGACTTAGCGCTACATTCCCGGCCCCCAAGATCCCCAGACATAACGCCCTGCGACTTTTTCTTGTAGGGATACGTCAAAGACAGTGTTTTTGTGCCACCATTAGCAGCTAATCTGGATAACCTCAAAAACAGAATCACGGCAGCGGTGACTTCAGTGAAAGAAGACACTCTGAGAGGTGTTTGGGACGAATTCAACTATCGTTTCGATGTTGTCCGTGCAGCAGGTGGAGGGCACATAGAGCATTTATAAAATGGTTAGTAAAACTTGCTAACTCATTAAACCGTTTGTAACTTTCTGTGTAACTGTAACATGTTGCCATCGTGAAATATACTGTTTTGAAATTGGGTCCATCTTTTTGAAACACCCTGTATAATTATACACCCCACACATACCCACCTTCTACATCTCCACTTCCCTTAAAACAGTAATCTTTTCTGCCCTCACTTCTTAAGGACGAGAATGTGGTAAAGTTCAAAGTTTAAAAAAAAAAAAAAAAATGATTTTGTGCACTTTCACTCATCTTTAGACTGGAAAACCAAACAGGGCGTTCTCACAGAGTTTTAGCTTTGAGCTGTGATCACATGTTCGAAGGAGTATTTGCAAGAGGAGTATTATTACATTTATAAGACTTTCACTGACGTAAAATACCCTCCCTGCTTCATCCTCAGAACGAGGAGGAAAACCATAGAAATTAACCAGAGAACAGAACGTAAGGCAAAGCTGAACAAACGAAGTATACTGTCGGACAACTCGATGTCACAAAATCTTTCTCGCATAATGTATGAAACAAGAACTGAAGTGGTGAGACCTGCCTCTACTGAGACTGGATGGTTGGCAAAGCGTTGAGGGGTCACGGAAGGAGAGCGTAAGAAGGGGATTAATGTGTATCATGTAAAGATTGTGAACAATCGTATATAGGAGAAACATTTCGAGGAATTGAAAAAAAGAATAAGTGAACCTAAATATGATATTTAAGAAGTTGAATCTGATAATGCAGTTGTTATGCATAAGTTGGATAATGACGATGGGATAAACTTGGATGAAGCTATATTCGTTATAAAAATATATGCAGGAGAAAGTGCCTTGAATCTGCCTGTTATAAGAATAGTAATAATTTTAACCAAAACGAAGAATTTTTTTCCTATATGTTAGCAAGATCATTGGCATTCTTATTTCCTAGGGAGAAGCCAGATTAAGCCAGTTACATTGTTTCATAAGCATTGTTGTAATCGTTTCTGTCACCAGTCCCCCGGGCCTAAGCTATTTAAGCTGCTGCTGCCACAGTGTATTATTCCTAAAGAAGTCTGCTTGGCGAAACATTGACTAAAACAGGCCCTTTCTCTGCACCTGGTGTTTTTTGTATATACTGAAGCAACTAGTGCTGAATATACTAACTACCGTCACATTCTTTATCGCATCCACTTTTTGATTCACAAGTTGGTTTCTGTCCTCTGTCCTCTTTTCGCCTTTTCCTGTCAAGCACTATCTTTTATTACTTCTGCTTCTCTTTCCATGCCTCAACTTCCTCCTCATTTGCCCTGCCCCTCCGTTCTACAACCTCGGCTACAGTACTTCCTCTGTCTTCCACAAGGGCCCATAACTACCGTAACCTCCATCCCTGGCCCGTCTAAATGAACTAAGCATTACAGAGAAGCCAATTGCTGCCTCATAATCCTCATCACATCATCCCTCCTCTCCTCATTTCAGAAGGTTCTCCGGCCCATTCCCCGCTCCTTATTCATCCATTTATTGCCAGACGCCCAATCTCATAGCCAACCCAGACCACATCGGCTCTGCCGTCGCGTTTGGGTAGATGTCAAAGGTTTCTCCCGGCCCAGTTCCCATTTCCTATACTTGTTCCTGAAGTCGTAATCGTTAAACTTATTCCACCGTTTCTTCACAGACGCTCACCATCGCTTCCAGACACCCTGGATGCCATGTTTAACACATGGTATTGATACGGGAGCCGACTAGGAACGTGTCAGTCCTGTTTTAATCACAGCTTTACTCCCACTCTTTCGATGCTTAGGTCCTTTTGCGGTTACAGGGGTGTTTCCCACGCTGCCTGGACAACATCCCTGCTTATTACATGGAAGAGTAGTATACAGGGCTTTAATTCATAGACTGTATCTTTCACCGGCTGTCATATTTATTTATCCCATGCAAATGCCGTTGACAAACTTTACTTAGTTGGCTGGGAGAAGGGGAATGCCAAACCCTCATTACTCTGGAAAGTGATATGAGCAACACCTCAAAAATATTCCTGGATCCGCCATAAGGACCGATCAAAAGAGTCTGCCCATGAAATTCGATAAATATAGAATCTACTTTAGCAGCCAGTCTTTTCCCTCTTCATTTTCTCCATTTGCTGACTGAGTGAAGTATGATTGAAAATGTATGCTAACGACGCATTTTCTGCCTTCTCTGATATTAGTAATAAAACAGCATATAATCGGGACGATATCCCTTCCGGGCTTTTTAGTGATACCTCTTGTAGATAGATTATTTCGTTTTAATTAATCAGCTTCCACAGTGCATTTCTATTTTGAGAGTTTGTTCGTATTTCATGGGTAGCAAAAATGGTAACCGTTTACAAACCTCTAACACTTAGTTGTTTTAATTTTTAATAATCAAAGTGTCCTTTTATTTATTTACTTATTTATTTATTTCACATATCCTGTACACTCGGTCAGAATAACTATCTTTACAACCTTCCGTCTTTATATTTTCAAACAGGGAACGAATCTTGTGAAAATATTCTCATAATAAGTACTCATAGATATATACGGCTAGTAATTTTATCGGTACGACAAGAAGAAAGAACTTTATGCAACATATGAAGCAACAGTTCATTCAGAAACATTAACCTAAAGAAAAACGCGATAAGGAACGGCGCTCACTGTGAAACCATCGGTCACTTGTGTAAAGATTTTTTTTTTTTTTTTACCTCACCCGGACGGAGTCCGCGACGTATTGTTTTTTTATTTGAGTTTGTTGTTGTTTGCAGTAGTACGGAAAAACAGCTGATTGAAATTACGTGAAACTTTAAGGATATATGGGCACTGGTCCCAAAAGAAAGTAATTAAATTTTGCAGGTAATTGAGTGACCCTGAAGGGTCAAAATCAAGGTCACGGATTTTTAAAGGGCTATAACTTGAAACCGGTTGAAGAAAGAGATGTTTATTATTTTAAACATACAGGAACTCGTAATATGGGCTTTCATTTGGTATTAAAACCTTTGACCTTGAGTGACCTTGAAAGGTCAAACTCAAGGTCACGGATATTCAGGGGGCAATAACTCGAGACTGGTTGAAAATAGATATTTATTATTAACAACATATGGGAAGTTTCATACAGGTTACTAATTGGTACCATGAAGTTTGACCGTAAGTGACCTTGAAAGGTCAAACTCAAGGTCACTGGTATTCAGGGGGCTATAACTCGAAACTCGTTGAAGATTGATATTTACTGTTATCAAGATGCAGCAAGTCTCATATGGGCTTTTATTTCGCACCATGACCTTCGACCTTAAGTGACCTTGAAAGGTCAATTGCAAGATCACGGATTTTCAGAAGGCATAACTTGAAAATATTTGCGCCATTACCTTAGATATTCATTGTGTACCATACTGACACTAAATAGCAGTATCGATTCAGTATTCAGCAGAATAAAACAACACCTTTCGGGCGAGGTTTATTTGGCGTGGCACCCTTGTTTCTTTTTCTTTTTTTAATCGAGCTTGCAACTTCTTGTACCATTAATAGTGGTTCTGTCAATAACGTCCTGTTGACGGGCCTCTTAAGCTCCTTTCAGGGTTGGTCATCTTCCAAAAG
Organism: Coenobita brevimanus; assembly: GCF_032717465.1. Lineage (NCBI taxonomy): Eukaryota > Metazoa > Arthropoda > Malacostraca > Decapoda > Coenobitidae > Coenobita > Coenobita brevimanus. Next base: position 15,440,520 of record NC_136960.1, on the reverse strand, counting down.
AGACTTCACTGGAACTTATTCTGCTGCGCATGACTTATTCAAGACCTATGACCGAATTTAGCATCGTGATTCAACTGCCATCTAGTTTCTTTTTTGAGCTTGTCCTAATCCAGCTAAAATTACAAAGTTCCCAAGCTTTCAAACGCAGTGGGTAGGGATGGGAAAGACATGGTTTATACAATGTATGACCCGAGTTGTTCCTCTGATTTATAACCAGGTAAATATTTATGTAGGGCTCTTGAAGAGAAGGATTTTGAGAGATTTTAAGATAATACTGAGTGTGTTTTACAGCCTAAGAGCATTAGGGTGTTTGAACTGAAGGATGTATGCTTGGGAATAGGATTTTTTAACTGAGGCAGCCGTACAGGTCTGAATATTTGGGTTATAGAATTTAATGATGTGAAACTTTCTGTGCGATAAATCATTAAGAGATGCGTGAGAGTTATGTGATAGTGATTTTACGGGAAGAAAAACAGGGTATGTACTCTTTTTCCAATGCAGTGACTTTGGATGTAGGAGCTTGTTGACGTGTTACCCGTGGATCCCCGTCTCATTGTACTGAAAGGCGGAACGAAATCTGAAGTGATTGTTTAATGACAGTTCCATTTAAGGGTGGAGAGAGAGAGAGAGATAGATAGATAGACAGATAGATAGATAGATAGAGAGAGAGAGAGAGAGAGAGAGAGGTAGTCAGGAATCAACAGAAGAGTGCAATATGTGTGTGTGTGTATGTGTGTGTCCGTGTGTGTGTGTGTGTGTGTGTGTGTGTGTGTGTGTGTGTGTGTGTGTGTGTGTGTGTGTGTGTGTGTGTGTGTGTGTGTGTGGCCAGGAGTTAACAAAAGTACTGTGTGTGTGTGTTTGCTTGGAGGGGGGGTAGGAAGGTAGTAAAGACGGCTGCTAAACACTTCGAAGGCACATTCAGTAATCCCTTCCTTACGTCAACCAGGTATAGTGACCCCTCCCCGACCAGCCCTCAGTGGCCACACCTGTCGCCTAACCCCCTCCTCACCCCTGACTCATCATTGTGGTAATATTTATAATTTTGGAGTCCACCACGGCAACTATGACCATGGTGGTGTGTTCCTTGCCCCCTCACCCCTTGACTAATGTCCGTGGCAATATATATTTATTTACAGGTCCACCACGCGAAGGCTGGGGTGTGACGGGGGTCAAGAGGGCACAGACCACTGACATTTGTCTATATAAATCATCTTCTTTATAGTTTGTTTATATCTTTAAAAGTGTTCAGGTACAACTACAGATTCTCTGGTACAAAGTTTGGTAATAGACTTCCCTGTAAGAGCGGATTATTATCACTCACACATGTACTTTTTTTTTTTTATCTGACCGAACTGGTGAAAAATGAGTAAATTTTCCATGAATCTTGGAATATTGCTCCCTTAGCAAATACAGCACTTGTCTGTTCTTCCTAACCCTCGGAGAAAATTTTCAAGCTGGGTAGGTTATATTATACCGTATCATTCATTAACCATTTCACTACCTAAGGGCTCTCCTGGGTTGAATGAAACTGTCTGGCAACAGTAAGAATAAAACTGATTTCGTCCTGGGGTTGAAGGTGTTAAAACCAACTAGATAATAATATTTCAGAGTTTCACCTTAGATAAGAACTGCATGCTTTTTGTGTCATATATTCTGAAGTTGCTTTTAGTGCACCGGAGGGGAAGTTGATTTATGGTGACCTGAACACAAGGCACTGTCGATGATCTTAATGATGGTTATTTTGTTTGTCATGAAATGATTTATGGTGATCCAAACACAGACCTTCAACTCACACCTGCATAACTTTTTTATTATTATTATTATGGTTACTGCGTTTGATGTTCACATAATTTATGATGACCTGCACACAACCCTCCAGCCCACACCTGCATAACTCTGTTGGTAACTATACTCTTTACTCTAACTTGGCCCGGATTTTCATCCTTTTGCAGCTTATTTGACTCAGCTCAGTGGCATAAAATAACAATACTACAGCTCTGTTTTCTTTCCCTAGCACTTCTTTGTGACTAGCATCGGATTCTAATGTTAATCTGTTGTTACAAATCAGGTTTCAAGATAGAGAGGTGGTAATTTTCGACCAAGTTTAAATAACACGAGTGTAGTGTTGTGGTTATGGTGATTGTTGTTGAGATCCTACGAGTATATAGTGGCCTAAACACAACGCTCCAACACAAACCCACATGGCTGTGTTGATGACTTGAACTATGTTTTTTGTGTTTCTTATTAGCACTGTCTTGGGTTGTTTCAAGCCTGTGCGATGAAAACATGATATTTATATGTTACTGAGTTATTATTTTTGTCATACCTTCTGCTTTGGTTGTATGGTGTGACCGTGGTTCTTATACTTATGGGAATTATTCATGTTAAATGATGAAGATAAGAGGTATCATCATCATGATCATGATCATCATCATCATCATGATCATGATCATCATGATCATCATCATCTTTCAAATACCCTACGTCTTTACCTTTCAGCCTTAATTGCAGTCTTCCTCTCTTCTTCCTAGTCACCACACACACACACACACACACACACACACACACACACACACACACATTAGTAACCGATGCATATCTCTGTGTCATATATCATCCTGAAGTCGAGGACTTGGCTCACAGTGCACGCAACCAAGGGAGGAATGAGGGAGGTGCAGGGTGAGAGGAGGAAACTTGGGTAGTGAATGAAGAGACGGGAGGGAGGTAAGGGTAAGGTTCAGGGTGAAAGGAAGATACTTGGATAATAAGGAAAGGAGCGAGGTAAGAGGTAATAAATGGAACAAGAGAAGGAGGGAAGCAGTTACAGGAGCAAAAGCGAAAGAAAAAAGCAGGGTAGAGGAGGAAACAGGTCACTGAGAGAGGAGTGAAGAGTGAGCTGGACGACAAGAGTGGAACAAGAGCTACAATGAGGGAGGTTGTTAAAGGTACTATCTTCCTAACCCCGTCAAAGACCTTACTTTATTTTTTATACTATTATTATCTTCTGACACTTTTATTGTTATCATTTTGTTTTCTATTTAATTAGCGGAATTAGATACAGCTACCAGTAACCTCTTCACGTCTAAAACTCCTTCCTAAACTATCTATGTATCTATTGCCAGACGCCTCAATCCCGTTTGCGGTGGCCACAAACAAATCGCCTCCAAGTCGCCCTGTCCCCTGCCATTTCACTGCCCTGCTCCCAACTCACACCCCCCTCTCTCATATACCTCTCCACCCCATCCCTCCATCTCATCCTCGGCTTCCCCCTCCCTCTTCCCCCCTCAACCTCACTCACATACACTCTCTGCGTCAGTCTTTCACCCTCCATCCTCTCCACATGGCCAGACCACCTCAGTGTGTTCCTCATAACGCTTCCTATCACATCTACTGTACATCAGCACCACAACGCTCCTTTATATCCTCATTCGTCAGCCTGTCTCTCCATGTGACTCCACAGGCTCCTCTTAAATAACCCATTTCCACTGCTCTCACTCTTGACTTGTGTCCTTCCAACAACGTCCAAGGTTCACTTCCGTACGTTAGAGTTGGTATCACAATACTGTCATGTAGTAACTTTTTCACTTCCATGCTCACTTCCCTGTTTCTTATCACTGCTTTCAAAGAACCAGCAACCTTTCTTCCCTGTTGTACCCTTTCAAGCACTTCACCCTCCTATTAAGTATTTTCCTAAACTGAAATAACTTAATAGGAAAGTACAGCACCACAATTATATGACTTCCTGTAAGTGAAAGTATACATTTATAAGGGTTTTATCTTTCTGGGTATGAACGCCTGGGGGCTGCAGGTGGGAGAGGGATAGGAAAGGACAGAGAAATGGTGACTTTAGACCTTGGTGGGTACAATGTGGAGTTGTGTATCGTGATTAGGTTAGGCGCCGACTAATGTTGCCAATTTGGCGATTTTGGTGCTAAATCTAGCGGTTTTTATACAAATGTAGCTCGAAAAATTCTTAAGAGTTTGCTCCACATTTAGCGCATTTTAAAGCCCAGTTCAGAGCGAAAATATGAACTGTTCACGCATAGCTTAGTGCGTTTTAATGCTCATTTTAGCACTTTTCAAGATTTCTGTTTGGCCAGCGTTCCCACCTCTGGGGAATTTGTCCCCAGACTGGGAAATCCAGACACATTTGGGGACAAATCTAGGGAAATGGGCTTTCTGGGTAATTTCTGGGGAATTTTGAGCATTTATAAGGAATATTTAGGGAATTCGAGTGTACCTGATCCATATTATACCAATATTAGGTCTTGGAGAAAAAAATCTCTCATGAAAACATGAAAACGACTGTCAGCTGATTTATGGTGCCATATTTTATATCAAGTTATGTGCTTTGTCGTCTAAGTGTAATAGGAAAAATATTTGGTAAGATACTTATTGACAGAGTTAGGGAAAAAAACAGAGGAATTAGTTGGAGAAGAACAAGGTTTAAGGAAGGGAAGAGGTTGTGTAGATCAGATATTCATTCTCAGATCCTTAGTGGAAAAGTTTCTAGAGAAGGGAAAGAAGTTGTATGTGGCCTTCATGGATTTGGAGAAAGCATATGACTGGGTAGATAGACAAGGATTGTGGAAAGTATTAAGAATATATAGAGTAGAATGAAAGTTGCTGAAGGCCGTGAAGAGTATGTATGAGGGTGTTAAGGCTGCATTGCATGTGGATAGTGAACTGAGTGAATTTTTCTATTTGAAGGTTGGATTGAAACAGGGTTGTGTCATGTCTCCATGGTTGTTCAATCTGTATAGGGATAGTGTTATAAAATAGATACAAGGTAGGGCAGTGGATGTTGGGGTGGCCCTAGTGAGAGAGGGCAGTGTTTGGAAACTACCTGTACTGTTGTTTGCAGATGATAATGTATTGTTAAGTGAAGACGAAGGGGAGCAGCAAGGCTTGGTGGATGAGTTTGGGAGAGTGTGTAAAACACGGAATCTAAAGGTTAATGTAGGAAAGGGCAAAGTTATGGTCTTCGAGAGAAGTGAAGTCAGTGAATGTACAGTGAGGCTGGATGAGGAGGAAATGGAAAATGAGTGAGTTTAAGTACTTGGGTAGCGTGATGAGTAAGGATGGAAGTTTAGAGGGTGAAGTGTTTGAAAGGGTGCAACAGGGAAGAAAGGTTGCTGGTTCCTTGAAAGCAGTGATAAGAAACAGGGAAGTGAGCATGGAGGTGAAAAAGCTGGTACATGACAGTATTGTGATACCAACTCTAACGTATGGAAGTGAAGCTTCGACCTTGTTGGAGGGACAGAAGTCAAGAGTGAGAACAGTGGAATGAGTTATTTGAGAGAAGCATGTGGAGTCACATGGAGAGACAGACTGACGAATGAAGACGTGAAGGAGCCTTGTGGTGTGGATGTGGATGTGATAAGAAGCGTTAGAAGAAACACACTGAGGTGGTTTGGCCATGTGGAGAGGATGGAGAGCGAGAGACTGACGAGGAGAGTGCATGTGAGTGAGATGGAGGGGGGGAGAAGGAGGGGGAGGCCAAGGATGAGACGGAGGGATGGAGTGAAGAGGTATATGAGGGAGGGGAGTGTGAGCTGGGAGCAGGGCAATGAAATGGTGGGGGACAGGGCGACATGGAGGCGATTTGTTTGTGGCCAACCCTTACGTGATTAAGGCGTCTGGCAATAGACAGATAGATAGTTTTCACTGACTATTAAGGTTGGGCATTTCGAGCACCAAACTCATAATCCGCCTACTGTGAACACGCGCTATACAAACTTATTTACTAACATCAAGAGCAGAGCAGTAAGTTCATGCATCTTAGTGTTTTTAATTTCAATTTTAACATATTTATCACCATATCTGTCATACATACGAGACTAGGAGTGGAAGAAAGTTATGTGCTTTAAATAATGATTATAGTGGTAAAGGAAATAAGTATATGACAATTATTCTGTATGGCAATAATGAAACAAAAGGCACTATCCTATCACTACCTGCAGATACTGAATTATTTATTGTATTTATTATATTTTATGAATTAAGCAAATGTATAAATTTATTATTAGTTTAAACAGGACTCTCATAGGGTTGATCTGAAAACCACAGTAAGATTTTTATTTCAACATTATGTATATAGAAAATGGATTTTGGGAATTTTGGTCCAATCTGGGGAATTTTCATCCTTAGTCTTAGGGAATTCTTGGATCTGGAACTTGGTGGGAACGCTGTGTTTGGCACACTGGCACCGACACGCCAGCATCAGTTATGTTTTCCTTGTTGACTGAGATTGGATGGAGTCTGACTGCATGACATCTGTTAATTAAAATTTTTTGAAGTGTGGAAATGTGGTGTGTGGTGACAGTGCTTTCTGCATTGCAACACAAACCTCCTACAGAGTCTTCCGACGTGGAACTTGTAGTGACGGAATGTGGTGAAGAAAAACATTTCATTTCAAAGGATATGTACGGTCTGTGCTCGACCTGACCTTGAAATTATTAGACGCATCTAAATATTATCATACACACCACGACGAAACTAATGATGGACATTATACAGGGTGGTTACAGTGTTGCACCCATAGCAGCCATCTCTCCACCCACCTGTATCTCCACATGGACCTACTTTCACCCAAGGGAGTCATTTCCCTCTGTGGATCCATTTTCCCATTGGAACAAGTTTTCCTCATGGATCCTAAACAGGGTCCATAGGGAACATTGTCCCCTTGGAACTCCCCCATAGACCTACTCTCCCCTACTGACCTATTTCCAAACAGACCTTTTCCCCACGAAACTACTTTTTCCCAATGAATCTGTTTTCCCAAAGGACCTGTTTTAAATCCATAGTCTCTATTATCCCCTTGAATCTGTTTCCCCTTTGACCTATTTTCCCCATGGACCTATTTTCCCCCATGGACCTATTTTTCCTCCTTTTGGACATATATTCCCCATGAACTCCTATTTCTCCCCTTGGAACCGGTTTTCCCCATGGACCTATTTTTCCCTTTGGAGCTATTTTCTCCCATGGACCTATTTCTCCCACATGACCCTATTTTTCCTAAGCATGGACAAAGTTTCTCTCCAGTGACCTATGCCAGTGCGTTCCTCATAAGTCTTTTTTCCCCTCAATGGACCTATTATTTTCATGAACCTTTTTATCCCAACAATGAAGTGAAAATATTACCAAATATATCTGTAGTAGTCTACTTCCCCAATGCTTCTTTTCGGAACCCAGTATATTTGATTCCATATCCACACAATTGAGTAACCTTATCCTTGCCCTTAACACCGAAATTACCATTTTGGGTGATTTTAACATACATGATGTTGAATGGTTATTGCAACTCTGCTAGGACTGATGACGCTGGTCTAGAGGCGAGCTGTTTGCAGAACTGTCATTTAATCTCACTCAGTTGGTAAAGCAACCAACCAGGAATACCTCCTGATAATCCTGGACTATAATGCCCATCTCTTGGATTTATTCTT